>NC_026744.1:4470950-4531609 GCF_000210295.1 Trypanosoma brucei gambiense DAL972 | reverse complement strand
TTTCAGTGGACCTATGGAAGAATATATATGCTGTTCCCTATTGTTGAAGGTGCCGTTGAGGCGTTGTATCGTCTTTTCTGTTAAGGAGCGTGATGTTATTCTTAGTAGGTTTTTTAATTTTTGTGACTGGAGTTATTGTGGCAGTGATGGTGGTGACGGGGGCGGTGTATTTTTGCATGCTTGATGAGGAGGCGACATGCGTGTCGGTCGGGCTGACGCCACGTCTGCTGGGTTGAAAATGTTTCCTTTTTTCTTAGTGTTTACCGCTCACTTGGGTGCTGTCTGTTGCTTCTCTTTTGTTGGTAGGCCATTTCCTTGAACTCACGTTTTGGTGGCATATTGTAAGGGCGGATGCGCGAGGGTTGAGCGCCGCATATTGCTTCATAGCTCTTTGTTTTTAAAGTTTGTTTTCTTGAGTTGAGCAGCGAGTTTTCGTTGTAGACCTCAATTGACATGTGTTTGTGCTGCCGTGTGCGCGGACGCATCTTTCTATAGCACTGAGGGTTACAGAGACGATCATTATGATTAGGGTTGGTGTTAGGGTTCTTCGGGCACGACTTCATAACCGATCAGGGCCCTCTGCAGCCTTGATTTTACACATCTCCCTAACCCTAACCTTTTGAGGCTTCAAATACGAAACTTTTGAGTGCCGCGGAACGTGCGCCAGACGTGCTGAAGCGACTTCATTCACCAGACAATGATTTTTTCATTTGTGTATTTTGCCACGTGTGCGGGGTTTGAGTAACCTCGACCCTCAGTGGTGTGCGTCTGCCTTTCCACTCCCAAGCACTTTGCAAGTGGCAAGACGCTGTTTTGATGCCATCGCTCCACTTATATTTGGGTTGCGGTAACGCTCGTGATTTGGTCTGCGTTCCTGATGCTGACACGCCGTCAATCCTGCCTTATTTGCGAAGGGTTCTTGTATGATGCGGTTCCACCTTTTCCTGGTCATAGTTTCCTTGTCTTTCTGTTTCGAGGTAAAGCGACACCTCAGGCATGGTAACATGAGGTGGCATTTTGCGTCCCGAGTGCCTCCCGCTCTCAGTGGACTTTCATTACATTCACCTTCTGATTGCCCTTTTCTAGGATTTAAAGTTCCCCACAGGGGGTTTTTATGTGCCCGTTTTCATTCCAAATGGCAATACTCCAGACAAAGCACCGATGAGGTCTCTGTTTTTTTTTGTTTTTTAAAAAATCAATGCCTTCAGCTACCGTTTTAAATACTCTTCACACCATTCATGCAGCACAATTGCACTTGGCTACCTTACATGTACCCGACCCCTTTGCATATGAGGGGTGACCGAATTACATTTCACATTAGAAAATGATTACGGAGCAACGTCCTCACACCCCCCCCACCACCACCACTGTGGGTTCAGGTCCCGCCGCTGCCACCGTGGACTCGTTCATACTCGAAAATACGGCGTCTCCATCGTTTTATTTTTTTTTGTATGCTTTCGGCGGAGATGCGTTGAGTCGAACAGCCATACCGATACGCCCATGCGGAAACGTGGTCGTATCTCTCTTTATTTTCAGAGTGATCCCATTTGATGCGGGACGAATGTGAGCAAGGATGCGCCACCAGCGCACATATGCTTCCGAAAAGGTGTAAAACGTAATGCATATTCCATTACACTTCCATTTCATTGCTCCCGCAGCGTTATTGTTTATACATTTGCGATGTGCTGAAGCTTTAAGGCCAGCAGCACCTTCTGATTCGTTCCTGTCAGCGCGGCATTTATTGTACAGCGCGCGCCCGCATCGGCACATTCACTTGGATACGCGCTGGGGTCAGTCCGCTACACGTGTGACGAAATATGTAAAGACTGAGGGTGGGACGGCGTCTCAGGGCCGGCGAAATGGACGTGATGCTGTTGAGCAATGCCTTTTTACCTCCGCACTTTTATATGTCCTTTAGTTGTATCAGTTAATATGTTCAATGTATTTTATGCATTGCATTTCGCCCCTTACTGCTCGGTAATATTGTGGTTCTGACGCATTGCCACCGATCTCTCTGCCTTTTCCCCATGAAATGGTGACGGCGCCCGAAGTGTCATCCAACTTTCTCAGTTTAACATCTTGAATTCGATACCACACGGCGGCGAACGCCTGCACTTCACGCTGATATGTTCTCTAATGCCTGCTGAGCACATTCATATTTAGCAGCGTTAGCCACCTCCCCCACGTGACGGCGATTATTCCCATTAGGGCTCCCGCACTGTGCGCACCACGTCCGTTCCGTTAAGTTCCTCATTATTGTTGGCGCTCTCGCTATGACGCCATCGATGGGAGAAATAATTCCCCGCAGATTCAGAGGCCACCGGGTTCAAACTTTTTACGCGTTCCCGCTAAAAAAAAACAAACAAGGCGACGGCTCAGTTAAAGTCGGGTGGCGGTGGCCGTACCGAACCATGCGGGGTTGCTGACGCCGCGGGTGTTGCGACGGTTGCACTAATCATATTTTCCTCCATGCAGCAGCGATATCCCGTAAAGCGATGTGCCACTCGGCAGGTTGCGCCCAACTCCAACTCTTCTCAAACTCAACTGGTGCGGATCCGGTTGACAGTTTCACGGGTTTGGGTTATTTTATTTTATTTTATTTTTTTCATACAGCGACTCGTCGCTCTGCTTGTGCACATTCCGAGAGTGGCCCGTTTCACACATCAATCGAGAGCAAGTTGATCTCCCCCCCCCCACACACACACCCAGCATGGGGAATAGGTTTAGATATTTGTCGCGGAGCATTGAGGGATGAAAACACATCCAAAAGCATCCAGCCGAGCCCTTTAGAGATGGTTCAGGACACGAAGCACCATCGCCCGCTCGCATGTCACAAGAGTTCACGACACGAGAATACGGATTGTGCATCACCAAGAGGGAAAAATACATCAGCTTCGCTCTCTGTTGTATATTCTGCGCTGGGGCCCGTGGCGCTTAGGGCTCACGCAACTCAGCTACTCCGTCTACCGCCTCGCTACTATTAATGTTAAAGGGCTACGCATTCTGTACCCCGAACCTCCCTGAATGCTCCACGGCAAAGCGGCAACATTGCCTCTGTGATAATCTCAACTAGGTTGCGAGTTTTTTTTTATTTGTGTGTGGCTGTTGTGACAGAGTTCCCGCCACGGGTGTTCTTAGCATAGTTGTGCGTGCGTAAGCACTGGGATTGCTGTCGCCAAAACAACAACAACATACACGTACACACATACACACACTTGGGACCCTTGTGGAATGTAGAAATAGGGAGGAAAGTGTGCAGCAAAACAACAGGGGGTTGGGAAACACAAGCAAGGGGATGGAGAAATGATGCAGGGATTCAGTTAAGTAAGCGAGCCGTCAAGCCGCATTACGCAGAGCCACAGCGCGCTGGCAAAACAGGGTCTCTGGAGGGCGGTTTATATAGGCGCAACGTGGTGCCATGGCCGGAAACAAATGCTCAGGCCACCTTGGAATGAGAAAACCAACATGAGAAGAATAGAGGCGTAACATCGAATATTCGTAAATTCACGAGTTGAACACACTGCAATGCGTACGCTTTTTTTTTTTTCGTCATGCCAAGGACCCTTGTGGGGGAGCAGGCGCCTCAATTCAAAATTGAGTAGGCACTATTAGCGTTGGAGGAGTAAGAAAGACATTCATGTTTGACGGAGGAAGACTTTTCAACATTACGACAAAACACAACATACGAAAGGTGGTTATAATGTAAGTTCACTGTTTCTGAGAACTGTCTACGATCAAAGACTGTTTTATTTAATATATGCGAAAAAAATAATAATAATAACACCCAATGGGAAGAATTAAAGGCAAAACACTATTTCCATTTATTTTGGTAGTGCTTGTTCATCCCGGAACAAAACTCATAAAAGCCAACGGGAAAAATCAAAAAGGGGCATATAGTGCGTGTGGTTAGTCACCATATCAATATGCTTATACGGTAACCTCCATAGAGGTGTTGATGCTATATCCCCAGATGAAAACAAAAGTAACAACGAAAGCATTTTAGCTGTAAGATATACGCGCTCAAGTGACGAAGCCAGAAGGAAAGTGCCCACGACTGTATGTCTACATGCGGTTATAAGCCATGGAATGAAAAAAAAAAAAAGAAGTCAAATTTAAAAGAACTTTCGCTAACATTTACCGTCACATTAAAAAATGGCGCATGCCTACGACCCTCAGTTTTCCTCCTTTGGGGTTGAGACATTTCGTTCTCCCACTGCGCACAAACCCACGGCGGCGTCGGAAATGAATATGACGGACGAGCTGCTCGACGTTGTGAGGGGGGGCTCAGCGATGTTGTAAGCCGTGAAGTCAACGACGTGTCCCACTTTTGCTGCTATACGCCGCACAACCTCCTGACAGTAGTTATCATCCCACACGGACTTCGTTTTGGGTGGTAGCGTCACACGCCAACGCTCGCAGAAGGGCACTAACAACTTT
This sequence comes from Trypanosoma brucei gambiense DAL972, assembly GCF_000210295.1. Classification (NCBI taxonomy): domain Eukaryota; phylum Euglenozoa; class Kinetoplastea; order Trypanosomatida; family Trypanosomatidae; genus Trypanosoma; species Trypanosoma brucei. The sequence continues at coordinate 4,527,172 of NC_026744.1, read as the reverse complement.
TCCCGTTGTGATGCTGTAAAAGTGCCGAAAAGTGCGCGCATGACTGCCACTATCGTCTGTGCTGACTGACCCAACTCACATAAGGACGCGCAGTCGCTGGTGGATAGGTTTGTTACCCCACTATCTGCGGCCAGATCGACCTCCCTGTCGAGGCGCAGTGCAGCGAAGGACCGACCGACCACAGCATCAACTTGGTACATTTCCACCGGATCGGGAACACCACGCAGTGGGACGGCGCCCAGCGCAGTGACGTCAAGTTGCTCACGCTCTGCTGTACTTAGCGAAAGGTATGTTGCACGTGTCAGCAATATCTGTCCACCATTCGCAGCGCTCTCCGTGCGGGCAGACATGTTCGACGTATGACCATAGTAGTCGTAACCCTTTGTCACCTCATCGTGGCGAATGTCACACAATCCGGTGTGCACACCAACTCGCACTCGGAGGCCATTCCACAACTTTCGGTACACGTCGGGGTCCAGGCGTGCGGTTGGCGGCACGTATCCCTCACTTTCTAACGCACGGTCCTGCTCAAGTCTGCAATAATACTCGTCAAACACGGACGCGCCCCAGTTGTGGCGAAGGAACGCCCTCTGCAGATCCCGCACAAGTTGCACCGCCATAAACGCACTTCGGCTCGCGATCATGAACGAGTCCCCAACGGTCTTCACCTCGTAACACTCGTACTGGGAGATCAGCGCGCGGATCAACTTGTGGTGTGCGGCGACAGCATCAGCCATGACATCGGGGTGGGCAGCCCACTGTGCCGTGCTGCTTTCAATATCAGTGAAAATAATTGTCACGGGGTCTGTGGGTTCCTTTGGCGCGCTGTTGTTATCACGGGTGTTGCGCAGGACAAAGTATGGAACCACGCCCAGAGCCACCACAAGAAACAAAGCAAAGGTAGCACCGATGATGACGCCCACCAGCGGTGCCCCGGAGAGTTTTCCTTCGCTAGGGTCTCTGAAGCTCATTGACGGCGTCATGGGATTTGTAAGTGGAAGAATGGAGGCGTTGAGAGCACGGGCCATAGACCACACGGATATCTGCGTTGCGCCATAGTTCGAGGCACAATCACCCTCCGAAATGTTCTCTGCGCCGTCGCACTTTGTGTCGTCGAAGACACCGTACCGCATGTCATCAGAGATGATGGAAGAATCGGCATAGAAGAAATTTACCAACGTTTCTGGACTCATTTCTTCTACACGAAGAAGTATTGCCCGCATCAATCGACCGGTTGCGAATGCCAGAAGTGATAGGGGTGTCCACAATCGTGAGTCTTTTTCGACATCATGGAACAGTTGAGTAGTCTTCGATGAGGTTTCAGTATCACCCCAATGTGGCAAGCTGGTGGCAAACACAAGGCGCGCGGCGCCTGCGGTGTTGTTGAGGGTCGAAGTAAACAGATCATACAGTAACGAAAATTCTGCGAATAGAACAATAACGCGCAAATCGTTGCGTTCTTCAAGTTTCCTCGCGATTTCCCTCACATCTGGAACGGAAAGACCAATGACAAACACGATCCCACTTATCGGAAGGTATTTACCAACACCTTCCCCATCCTCACGTATGACAGCGGAACGTAGCGAGACACCGAACTCAGTTAGTGACCTCCGGAGAAAATCTGCAATCCCATCCACTTCTTTGCTGCAGATGACGGCATCAACAGTACCGACCCCGTCGGCTGCGAGGTACGATGAAAGGACGTAAAGTTGTTGTTCCAGGGTGGGCGAGAGATGAATCACATGCCTTCTGAACTTATTCAGCCGTGGTTTAAGTTCCAGAGGATCGATAAAGGTTATATTCGGCGTGTCCAACATCGCCCCCGTCACGGGGCCAAACACAGCGGTTACGATTCTTTCACCTTGCTCACGCCGAAGATCGTTCGCTGCCTCAGCTATGGTAGTATTAAATGCGTGCAGAAAGAACCTGTCCGAGTGTCCCAAATCACCCTTGCCGACAAGATGGGAGGCCCCCTTGTGCCACAGCGCAGCTGCCTTCGACGCGGTGTCGTCGTCTTCCATGAAAACGGCGAGTCCATTCAGTGGCCCGTGAAGCTCCGAAGATTCAGCATAGCACTGCGAAGCTTTCAGAACTGTGAAGCCACTTCGCACCGACGTCGTCCGGCCATCCTCCAAAACCTCTTTCACATACACCGCCTTGCTGCCTTGATTACACTCACATGTCGCGCCATGCTTAGCCGCGTCCCCCTCACACGTACCGCCATAGTCACCGATCACAATGTCATTGATGACGTAGCGCCGTTGGTTGTATAGCGACCTGACAAATGTAGCGCGGTCCTTGAGCCATTCAACACTACTAAGTGCCTGAGATAACACCTCCCCAGCAATCCACCCATACACCATCAACTCTCCCTCAGGATCGTGGGTCAGGAAATAATCTGCTTCAGTGATGTTGGTTTCGCTGACGTGAGTTTTCAGGTATTCACTCATAACTCCTTGAAAACGCTTGATTGCTATGTACTGGCTGTCCTTCGCAAGCGGATTGGTGCCTGTGAAAAGTAGCTGCCCGGGCGCGAATGAGGCCCCTGCAGCTTCCAGAGCGAGTCGCCACATTTCTGCAAGTGACACCTGGACGGATGATGGACCAAGAATATAAGACCGAGCAACGCGCTCCTCCGCTACCATCATCATCAAGAACTTCGCAGTATCCTTTTCTGGCGCACCAAAGACAATGATGGCCTGAGGAAGGGCGGCGGCGAAGCGCTCGAACACCTCTTTGAACTCACCATCAGGAGCAGGCTCACCGTCTGGACTCATCACGGTGAACACACCATGCAGCTCATAACCCATCTGAGACATCACGTTCACTGTCAATGCATACTCCTCGTCGCCATAATGAACACCCTGAAGGTACATAAAACCCAAGCGCAGCACGCGCAACTGGCACAGAGCATACCGAATGAGAGCCAATGTTTCAGCAGCGGGGTCGGCACGCAGAAAGTAAAGGTACGGATTCCACCGCCGCACCTCCCCGGAGCCGGTCATCAACCCTAAGGCCACTACGCTGTGATTCACCAAATACGGGATCGAGTATATTACGCTTTTGTCACCGAGGGGTCCATACACTATAACAATCTTATTCTGGTCCGTTTCCAATTCCAACTGCTCTTTAATGAAATCTTCGGGTAATGTTTCGTACCGCTCTGGATAAACTACCTCAACTTTCACGCTTCCAGCCACAGTCCATTGTCGTGACTCTAGTGAGGCACTGAAGCCAGCATTGATCGCGGTCACATACTCCTGCGGCATGTACGAGTTCCACGCGGCGGAGAGAACCTTGACTGTCGCATTAGCCTCGGCGCCCACTGACAATTGCGGCAGGACGATGAGCAGAAGTAACAACGCGACCGGAGCTCTCAATATCACGAGAAGTGTGTCCATGGCGACACGACACACAGCTCCTCCCGTCGGAAGGGAATGTTTCCCGCCACTCGGTGCGGGTGAGGCGTTGCGGTCGTCGAAACGAAGCATATTCATCGCAGTGGCTTTGATAGTCTACGTGTAAAAGTGGTTGTCACACTGGAACAAATGAAAGGGAGGGGTTGGGCAAGAGAGGGCAAGAGTTGTTAGGTGAAACTGGGAACCACGTAACGCCAAGAACGTGATGCCCATATCGAGGGGAAAAAATATAAACGGTTGCACGCAACAAGCCATATTAAGATTTAAGGACGCCAACACACGCATCGTTCCATCAGAGCCAAACACACCAGTAACGTAGGCGCGAAACTGCGCTTGTTGTGTCAGAGGCGGCGGTCACAATGCACAAGACCACCCCACAACAGTACAGAACTCCCAAGGTATGCGCCGCGCGCGGTGGAGTGGACCATCGATAGGTAAAACAACAATGTACCATTAAGAGGTCAACGGTTCCTCCAATCACGGCGGATGTGCCGCCCCTTTGCCACTAATTGATTGGAGGAACGGGGGCGTATTTTTCGCGACACACGACCACTGCAAAGCGGCTGGAGACTTGACACAATCCGAAGGGCGCGTCAGCTGCGTCGCAACTGTGTGCACGCTTCTATACCCCTGGCATCGGCGACAAAGTATCCGCAGCCACAATAGCCACCAAAGAACCGCCTCTCCTTCCAGCTTAGACGTAGTAGGTGTCGGGTGGACGAACCGGCGCGAAACGGGGTCATATGCCTTTTTACTTGCTTTCGGTAGTGATGCAGCATTTACGCGGTGCCATTGATCAAGGATAGTGCTATCCTACTGGAACTGGTTCACCCGTTCCAGAGGGCGTATAACTCCCTTACCTGCGAAGTGACTCGGAGTGTCAGCACACACCGAGTCAGGTGAGAAAACATTTTCGCACGGGAGTTCTCCGGCCGCTGAAAGTGGTTTACCCGCGCGGAGCGGGGCACGAAAAGAGCAAACACAAAAGAGATTGTGTGTGTGTGTGGCGGGGGGGGGAAAGGATAGCATCGGGGGAACCGCCACTCTGTATGCCCAAGGAGCGAGAAACGGAAAACACCTAATGCGGTGTATCAAAGCGAGGATGGATGCTCTTTCTGCTTTTGAGGGAAACCTGGGGAGCTTGCTTCTACCCTCAAAAAAGTCGAAAATTTTCGGCTTAGAGCTCCTCCAACTGTAGGTAAGGTATGAGACTACTCGTCCCTACCGGTTAAAATGATGTACAGGGGGGTGGGGGTGACGTTCCCCTTACCGCAATACGCATCTCTGGGGTAGTCAAGATCCACTTATTGCATCGCTGTTAAATTGATGGAAGCTGACTGGTTGCGACAGCACGTTTTTTATAATTGCCCTGTCGCCTTTGCATAGCACAACACGATGCACTCCCTGTCTCCTTGTGGAAATCATATTTATCAATTTCGCAAAAACAATAGTTTACGTGTCGTACTGCAACGTTTCTCCAGCAGCAAGTTCCGCTTTTCCCGTCGTCACTCCGCAGACGAAAGGAACAACACATCCTTGAAGAATCGCGTGAAGGATACCAAACCTATGTGGACCTCTATTTAATTTTGTCATCTCAACTTCCCTGGCAGGCAAGCGCTACAGAGCAGACCACCAATGAAAATCGCTCTGTTTTCAGCGCTTACGAAAGTAAAAGCAAATATGAGATGCTAACGGTGCATACGGAAGACTTTCCAAGGCAGTTCAGTACTCGCAGGTTATTGGTTGTGGAGGCCGATCACCGGGACCTGTGTGTGAGCCTATGTATTGCATTTTGGAAAAATGATCCCTGCCAAGCAAATCTCGGCACCGAACGCAGCAAAACGACCTGCTGGACAGCTATGGGTCTTAACCGATCTCCAAGAAGTACACTAACAGTTCGCGATTCACCGAAAGCGATGATATGCATAAGAAAAGCGGTAAAAAATGAAGTGGGGCGCCAAGGACGTTACCACGACCTTTCCGAATACGTCCAGGTACTGCGGTCCATGACACACGCGCTGTTACCGTTAATGAGGTGACCAATCGGAAAACCCCACAGGGAATCGTTCTTGCAGCGTCAAACAGGAACGCAACGACATCGCATAACCGGTTATGCAGCGAACGAAGAAGTGCCTGCTATTACTGTGGCTGTGTCCCCTTTGACAGAGGGCACTTACAGCTAACAAATATTTTGCGTGGAGTTAAGAAGCTGTTTCGTTCTGTATGCCCAGTGACTGTAACAGTAGGACAACAGGGAAGGGTTGTTCGTGCGTATAAGTCAAAGCTGAGGGGTGCTACGGAGCAGCTGTGTAGTGACATGCGGGAGCTGGATCAGCAATACACAGTAAATGAGAAGTAAAAGCGTTCAAAAAAAAAAAAAACAACAACAAAGGAATACTCGGTTATCGAAACGAAAGGATGAACTACTACGGATGAAATCTGAGACCAAATGTGCGAGGTCACTGCATGCCATGAAAGAAGCCTATGAACAACAACAACAACAACGCCAACTAAACATAACAAAGCACAAGCCACGACATAGCGCACCATAGCACGTGCAATGGATTCCAACAAAAAATCCATTAAACTGCGGTGGGCTACACAATAAAAAAATCAGTTGAAAGAGGCCGTGGAACCCAGCGATCACAAAGACGCGGTTACGACTGGTCAGAAACATCACGTAAATTCAACTCCTCTCGTGTGATCGGGAAATCGCGAAACAGCCCCCCCTCATTACATGCTGACGGATAACACACACTTCAAATTTCTCTTGAAGACGGTCGTGGTTGTCCGAAACACCCCTTTTCAGCACGTCTTTCTCGGCTTCTAGCACCCTCATTGACATGGCTCTACGATCTTTGCTGTTGGACCCGGATGCGCTTTAATTGCCTGCTTCCCGTTCTGTTCTTGCTTTTGTATTACAACATTCTGCCTCCCGTTCATCGTTACTCCTTTCTGCGACGCAGTTGGGCTGCCACTCTTTGTAATTTGATTCAGCCACTCGGCCATTTTTTTTTGCTAATTTCCAATTTGTTCTGCAGTCCAACCTGGAATATTGTGCTAGTTGTCGCGTTTCTCTGTACCAACAAGCAAAACAGTGGTGTTCGTCATTGCTTGTCCTCCTGTTCCGACCAACTAACCAATCCTTAACGGAGTCTCAATCGACGTTTTGTTCCCGACCTACTACCATTGCTACGCTTTGTCCCTCAGTGCGCTTAGTCATGACCATGGCCCCAACACGCCTCTGGAAGTCCAGCGCTTATGCCAACTGGAATCATGTACTAATCCAAAGTGTTACCAAACGAAAACTCGGTAGTGCTTCCGCTTCCTTCTCGTCAGCAACGTGTCTGTGTGTCATAAAGACGCATTCAGTGGCTCTTTCCCAGTGCCACCCGTTGCCAAACAAACTCCAGTAAAACAATTGAGGCATCGGGCTGGTGCCATCACCAGCGAGTTGCAATAATCTTTTGGCATCACTTTTCTCACAGCGACGTGCGCACCTCGGCAGCATTTCTCGTCGCATTCAAGCTCTTGTCAGTCAAACAGTGGCTAGTCTTATGAATCTTCCGTGCCCTACCACAACGTTTAGGAGCAGACGGCTGCTGCTGTGTGACGGCCAGCCTCCTTCGCTGCCGTGGGGGTCTGCAGATCCTGTGCTGAGCTCTGCAGAAGATATACTCCTCTGAGGCGTCGGCATTTACCCCAGTAGCATATGTTGTTTCCTTCCGTGGTGCAGGAGATCGCATACCATGTTAAGAGGGATAATGGAAAAATAATAACAGCACAGGAAGGCAAATTCCGCGCGGTCAGTTTTGTGTATGCCCCACTTACCCTCACTGTAACATTTAAACATGTTGCTGATACCTCTCATAGGTTGCACCCCCAGCATATTTGCCGCCCCCTTCCAAATAAAGAACTCGGAGCTGTGGAAGTTTATCATTGCTTTCCCACCCATGTATAATATTAGTGCACCATGAAAGGCTCAACCCCTTTAGTGTTGTAATCTTTGACAGCTGTTCGACATTATCCAGTTTTAGGGACACAGATAGTGTCAACTTTCATATAGTTTCTTCCATACGGAAAGTTACTTTATGAAGTCGTCATTTGATGATGTCTGTTCCAAGTTGTGAATCGTGGGGTTCGGGGAGAGGCGCACCTCCCCAATTATTCCCACCTCTTTATACGTCGGCACCATCTCTTCCAGCATTTCAATACGAAATATTTCCCCAGCGCCGTTGCTGTTGTTGAGGTTGCCCCTGATTTGAAGCTTCTTCAGTCGAAGCATTCCCGTGAGTGAAGTCGAGTTAGACAGTCTACCATCAGAGACTTTCAGTGTTCAACCGTTCAAATTGCCTTGAGACAACCGGCTGTCATAGACCCATCTGTCTTGCTTCTACAACAAGGCCCAACAATACCAAAGAAGAGTGTTCACGAGGTTTCAACAACATGTACTGGACAACATCCACCTTTATGACAGTGGAATCTCCGATTCCAGGTGATATATTTTTACGAACACGCTCGGCTAAAATGTGCATAAAATTTTGCTTTTCGCGTCCATTCCCACTCATGGTTCCTGACTCGGTTTCAACGGGAGTTCACAACACCTCCAGAATGACTTATACTTTTCCAACAGCTGCTTTGTTTCCCACTGATGGTGGTGACGGTTCGGGCGCTATGTTACGTCGCTTTGTAGGATACACGAAGCGTTGACAACACTACGCGACCTGATCGCTTACCTCGTCATAAGCCACAGCGGCATCACATCCGCCTTTATGTTGTGGTCCAAAATATGAGCAGAGCGTCACCTCGGGCACGGTTCGAAGGGTTGTCTATGTGTTGTTTGTTCCCTTGTTGGTAGCGATGGAGTTCGCATTTGTACTGACATTAACACGAAAGGAAGGACCGTTTGATGGCACTATGTTGGTAGCTCGTGTCGGTTTCAACCACCTCTCGTAAAAAGTGTGTTCTCACTGCGTATTACGGAAATGACTGTGCCTACATCAGACACCAGCTACAGTGCATTTTCCACCAAACACAAGAGAGAAGTACTTCAAAAATTACGGTATGTTACCGGAAGTTGATTAAACAGATAAAAATGACGTCAAGGACTTTAACCGCACCATCAGCTCGCTGACCAAGTACTGCACCAATCTACGGTGAGAGTGGCGCATGCGCATAACAACCCTACCATTAAAAAAAAAAGTCTTCCAGTATATGGATTAAAGAGTATCCAGCACGGCGGCGGCACTGTACATAGAGTTTGTGCGTGTGGGCAGTAGTAGTTGGGTGGCTATGTTCCCCTAGGGTACCTCACAAACATTTCTTCCAGCAAACGTTGTGTGGGCAGGGACATGTGGTCTGAGAAGGACCTCTCACGCAACTGCCCCGCAACGTTGCAATGGGACTGAATCAATCGCAATACGATTCCTTTGAAGAACCCACTCCTTGTCTAGAGGGGAATACAAATAAAGGGGCGATGAGAAGTTGGTTCGGAAGTCGCGGTAAAATCTGCATTTACGAATGTTCGGGCGGCACCGCGTGGCACTCCGAATCTTTCAGAGACCCACCCCCATAACGTATGTTGGGGACAGCCAACCCATATCTCACTTTCTAATGAAGATCCAGGAGGTTGCTTCCGGTCAATGGGGAAATCGGTGTCAAGCTCCGGTGATCAAGAGGGTTGACACAGCGAAGTGCCGATCCGCGCGGCAAACACAGATGCCTCCTGCAGTGAAGGTTTTTAAATAGTGAAAGTCAGCTGAGGCCACAATGTGTTCTAAGGGACATAAAGTTCTCCTCTGTTATGCCTAGAGCACTCGGCCTATAAACCACAGAAAGGCGATGTTACTAAATTGGATGCAACAATAGTAAACAATGACATTGCGACTATCGAGGTCTGTGTATAAGTCACGACTCATAAATTTAATCTTTCCATATTTCTCACCTCGTCCGGAGAACTGTTGTCATGCTTGTCCACGATGCGTTGTTTAGTAGTAGTTGGTTTCCTTGTGCGCATGCTGGGGGCTTGGCCGGATCTTCCTCCTTGTCACAAGTGTGTAAAGAGGGGAGACGTTAGATATGATGGAGACACATCGTCGCGTAATGACGAAAGTATAAAAACTTCGGAACGCACAGTTGAGCATGGTATGGACAAAAAGTAAATTCTTCGCTACCACTGCGCATTTCTTTGTTCAGTACGTTTGTCGCAAATGCAAATGCTATGACCACATTGCAGCAACCAGTGGCATGATGCATGCTGCTTAAATCCTGAGAGCACACACTTTCGACTAACCACAGAAGCAAGTGTGTCGAAGTAAGTTTGCATGTTAACAAAAGAAGTTCTTTTTCTTTCGCCGTGAAATCTGTTTCAGGATGCAAACATCTCTTTCAAAGCCCCTAACAGTCACGTGCATCGTCCGTACAGCGGCGTGGCGTCCTACGCGTTACATTCATGCCGGCACAATCTTAACGGTGAACTCCCCTGCGGTTTATGTCGAATCTCTTTGCTAGTATTCACCTCTCTTTACCAATGCGTAGCCGTGGGAATGCTCGGAAGAGACACAAATCTCCACCTTGCTTTGTAGTGACCAGTCAGATATAACTTGTTAAAAAATGTCGCACGACCTGATGACTTTTTATGTGTTCTCACCCAATTAAGGGAGGGAGAAAATGCAGTAATATCTCCCCATGAATGATTAATTTCAGAAAAAATATATAGGGTTCCGAATCTTGTTGCATCCAAAATACATAATCCCCCAGCCGGCTTCACGTACCGGGAGAACCGGTACCGGAAATGGAACGTAACACAGAAATCTACTAAGAGTCCCAGGTCGCTTCCGCTCTTGAACCTCGGAAATGAAGGTCAACGTTAAAAACCAACTCAAAGATATTCAGCGCACTGCATCGGTGATGGGGGGAAAAAAACTGATATCTATTTCCCCCCCCCCCCCAAATGCTTGCCTTCGAAACGAACGGAAATGAAAAAGACCTCCCACAATACTCTGGCTTCCGTAAAAGAAATCGGCGACTAGGCCTAGGTTCGGATCTGTACTGTTTCCATGGGCTTCTGGGCGCATCCGAATCAAGCTTCACACTGCCTGAGGTTCCGAAGACCCACACAACCCGTACCGGCTGGTTCCGCGGGCAGAGCATAACAGCCAATTTTCCCCATATCGGGTACGAGGCGGCAAGGAGGGGCCAGGTGCCGGATTCCAAACTTCCTCGCGTAGAGGCGACGGGTCCCCCACAGCGACTAGCCGCTCTTTCTCACCGAAGACGTCTGTAGGTACAAGGTTGCTCCTCCAGATCAGCTTGAACGCGCCGACTACGCCACCCCAACCCTTCGACATCGATGCCAGTGCCCAACTCACCACCACCTGCGCATATCCCAGATGGCCGCAATGGTTCGGCGACTGGCGCGTCGACGCAAGCGGTAGGCAGGCGTGGTGCCGCACGAGTGTGGGGGAAAAGAGCGATTTATTGCGCGTTGCATCTCCCTTCCTTTGCACTTCTTGGCCGAGTGTGCCGCCGCTGTGGGCCAAGGGCCCTCAGAAATCCCGGCCAGCATTTTCGGCTGAGGAAAATGCGGAAGGTGCGTGTGTGATCTGTGCGCACAACGGAGAAGGAATTTGCTTTAACGTGGGGGTGGGATGTGAGATTCCACAGTTTTCTACGGGAGAAGCCGTCCGTAGTTCGGAGGCGCGCGGCTGCCAGCGGAGGGCCGCTGTCGAACCAAAGGGGGAGGGGGAAGAAAGAGGGAGGGAGCGTGTCCTTCCGACTCTTTGGTTTTCACAGGTGGGTGCTTGCGTCCGCCCGGACTTTTTGGCCGTGCCTGTGCCGGCCTTGCGCGGCGGGCGGCTGCCACACGGCCGCTGACCTCGTTTTGTACGTCGGTAATGACGCGATATTGTGGACGTCTGCCGCATATGTGTTCGAGCGGTGCAACGGCCGGTTCCCGCTTTGCCATGTTGTGTGCCGACGTCTTCCCATACTCGTTCTTAACTTTGTTCATTTTCACTTATCAAAAGGCAGGGACGGGGTGCCTGTGCTTTGGGGCGTGACATGCTGTTGGGTTATTCCTCTGTGATGGTTTCTTTTTTCTTTATTTGTATGTATCTGTGTAAGCGTTGGAACGTTTTCGTACATGTAAAGTGCTGCTTGCAGCATTGTTCCCCTGCTTAACGATGTAGCCTTATCAACAGGGACCGACCATATGAAAACAAATACACACACACACACACACGCTAATAACGAATTTGTTTTGTTGAAAGCAAAAAACAAAGCGAAACATAGACCATGTTTAACCGCAAAGGTAGCTATTGGAGCTGTGTTGACGCCAGCAGCAATAACAACAACGACAATTAAACGTGTTAATTAAAGAAAAAGTTGTGAAGTACCTGATGTGTTGGTCGGCTGCGGTGGTCTTTCAGGACTTTTTAGAGGGTGGTTTGATTTCACCCAAATTGTCTGCTTCTACATTCTGCCGTCCCTCTGATCTACCGAGGTGTGGTGGTTGCATAGGGGGAGGGATCAATGTTTAACCAAAGCACAAAAAAAATATGCGGAGGTTAATGTGACCTAATTTGCATTCTCCCATGAATCTGTGACATATGTGGTTTTATCTTTGTTTTAACTTCGTTCTTAAGTTCTCCCTTTCACTATTTCAGTACTGGCGGTAGATGAATTTAAACGAAGTCGCTTCGGGTTATTTCGGTGATATTCCTTACTGTCTTCCACTGGAATGCAGTGCTTTTTTTGATGCGCTCACATCTTCGAGGCTACACCGCATCCCTCAATCGATGATGTCAAGGATTGACAGCGAGGCGTATTATACCGACAAGAATACTCGTTTCCACAATTTGCTTTCAGGGGAAAGAGGAACAATTAATAGGAGAGGTAACCCGAGCACAGGTGATCCCATTGGGATAATGGACTTGATTCCATACCTACATTGTGCGTCTCCTGCGGATCGGATTGCCTGTAACGATTGCACTGGCGGTTGCTATATAGCTATTGAGTTGAATAAATCGTCACAGGAGGTGGGTCGTGACAGAACGGAGGAGGCGAGCAGGATCTCCCACTGCATTTTCGTAACCCTAGACCTTAAAGGTATCGATCATATGTGGCAGTCACTTCTTATTTTTCTTCTGGGTGGCACTGATAACGATGATGTCGTGTATGTTTTGACAGACGTTGATATTTATTTTCACATGGGGGCTTCGTACGGGAGTTTTATGTTTTCCATTTGGGCGTTAGCGATTTCATCGCTTCTCCATCACTTTGCGTCGTTCCCTAACGATCGTATCCAGGAGAGACTAAGTCGCGTGAAGGTAATATTAAAATTCTCTAAAGATTGTGTCCGGAGTACCACTGTAGATGACATTTATCTGTTCATTGAAAGCAAACTTAAAGTTTGCGTCGATAACAAGCTGGATACCAGCACCGGATCGACCAATAATATGGAGAACTGCTTCACAGACTCGTTTGCGACTGCGAACCAGGAGGCATGGCTCGAAAAAATGACCGAAATTGTTACAAACTGCCACGAAGAATTGTGTGACACCGGAGTGGAATGTGTAAACAGTAACCCTTCGTGCATATTGCTGATAATCCCTGAAGAGGATTCGTTGGTTAGCATGTTGGAGCAATGCCTACACGATAGCTACACTTCGTCGCCCATGTCAATCGCGGCGAGTTTAGACCACTTCCCTGAACTTTTAGCAGCTCGTGCCAATGGTGTACCGTTGACGGTTTTTTGTTCCAAGAAGAAAATTGAAAGGGAGTTTCTGAGACCGCATCACGAGTGTTGCTTTGGTTATATGGATATAAAGTTTCTTGTTTTCGGTGAGTCAAATAGGGGAGAGGATCTGGACATAATTCGGGCACTTTTTCACCGACTTCCCCACACAATCTATGTACCGTATCCGGGCCATTGTAGCAGCGAGAATAACTTCGTTGACACGGAACGTGTTAGTAATGACTGCCTTCAAGATGCGATGAATGTTGTGTTATGGCTGTTTAGACGCTTTCGGTTTGAAAGTAGGAAGGAAGATACAGGCCCAGTTTTACGCATACCGGAGAGTTTCTTTGCTACTATGGACGCGTCTTTGTTTTTTGACGAAGTCATGAGTGCTATGTGCTCATTCGGACTACTGTCGCAGTTGCGTAACAGTGACGGGTTGCCGTCGTACCAGTTGAGTGTCATCGGGCGGGCGCTTTCATATCGCTTCCGTTTACCGTATGATAGCAGTTTTCCTGAGTTATCGCCTTTCGACGTAAAGTGTATTTTTTGGTGTCACGCTCTGAGACAACCCAAGGCAGTTGCGGAAAAGCTAATTTGCAATTCTCACAAGTTTACTTCATGGGTGAGGGATGCGATAAACCGATTCTGTTCGAGATACCAAATTGTTTTCACTGAGAACCTGAGCATGGGGGACGAGACCCTCGTTCGGGCACTTTCTTCTATCCCAAAATATTATGACAGTGTTTCGCGCGTTGAACTTTTTCTTTGTTGCACAACGGGGAAAAGGACAACACTTTCAAGGCAATCAACGAGAATGATATCAACTTCTTGTCGAGGTTGGTTTGATCAAGCATCTCCTGGCACGGATATGTGCGGACCGCAGAAGTCGCCCGTGAATATTTATTGTTACCCTTCCCACCATGAGCTATGTGAAATACATTTTGGAGGGAAAGTGTTACAATGCCCTTTGGATGTTTCATATCCCTTGATAGCCAGCCACATTATTCTTCATACAGCGTTGTGGAACAATGCTGTCTTTCTGGAGTGTGCTCAGGAGATTGGAAAGACGCCACTTCTGTCAGTACCCCTAGCCCTGTTAGAGTCTCCATTATTCAAACGTATGACACGCGGCTCCGGTGATGCACGCACAGGTATGTGGCTTGACAACTGTATAGGTGATAATCCATCACCTTCGGATGCGATGGAACTTGGCTCCCTTATGGGGAGAACGGTTTCTTTTCTTGGGTTGTGTAACTGTGGTCGGTCTCTCAGAAAACGAGAGGAAAGTGGTTGTTCCTTAAAGCGACCGAGACGCGAAGCCTTAGAGTTGCTTAGAATCCCATCCGATGCTGAGGTGGAAACAATTAAGGAGTTTGTCAACTTAGCGAAGAGGTTAGGCCGAGAGAATGCAGAAAAGCGGTTTAAGACGGTAAAGGGATTCGCGTTTTTAAACGATTCACACGAGAATCACCCGTACTACCTTCATCTCATGAAGACATCACCTTCATAAGGAGTGATGGTGGTTCCTTGTAAAAGAAAATGAATTGTTGCTTATTTAGCAGCGCTTATGGAACTTCTGTGGTACTATCTTTCCCAAGGCTATGTCGTTGATAATTTCTTGTTGCCACTGCTATTTCAATGTGATCCATCAATGGACACTGTGAAGGTTTTAGTGGAAAGCCGTTAAATTGCCGATGGGATGCCGATAATACGTAAGGTTCAATGTGCGCTTCCATATGTTGCTGTTGCGGTGGTGCTGTTGGTGGCTTATTTTAGTTACAGTGGAAGATCTAGTCGGATTCTCCGCGACGCAGTTGGTGGGCATTGGGTATCTGCTGGTAAATCGCGATTTGAGGCGATAAATATAAGTTGTCATTCCGATTATTTCAACCAGTGCCAGCTGGAATCTAGTGCAAAAGGCTCTGACTTATATGGGATTCTCGTCAAATTCATTTCTTCCGGTGTGCGGGAGTGGGTTGCTTCAGAGTACTTGACAAATGGTGGCTATGTATTGTTGACGTATTCGAACGGAATTTTAAATGTTGCGCAGATCAGCGATACAGTTCGTGTGTTTGTCTTTGATCGCCACTTGCAAAAGGAGCCGGTTCCAGTATGGAGGGAGAAAGGGTATCATATTTGCGTGATATTTGTGGTAATTGTACTGTTTAGGTTGATACAAGCAAGAAATTCCTCTGTTGGTATCAAGAGACGGACCACACCACTTCGACTGGCGTCAATTTACAGGTGCAGTGCGAGCAAAAGGGATAAATTGACGTAAGGGGAAAGAGGGACCATTGCACTATGACCCCTAAGGTGAGTATTTTTCTGTTCGCTAGCAATTTATGAAAAATTTGCTGTGCCCATTGATTTGTTGTACATATGTGTTGCAGTGGATGTCACGCGATCATCGTTCTCTTTTGTCCTTCTTGTGTTTGCATGTTTTAGTTTCGACCTCAAGGGACTCTCAACATTTTCTGCGGGTCCTTTACTTCATTTCAATAGCAAATTTGCCCATATTCCCGTAGGGAAGGGAATACACCTGTTCTCGTTGGGCGTATGCAAAACGCACACAAGAGAGAATTATGCTACGAAGCTCGAGACTCATACCACAGATGTCTTGATTCGCTCCCCGAGATGCCGGAAAAGAAGTGCGCTGAACAGTTGAACTTGTTGAGTGCTGCATGCCCTGCCAGTTGGATTATTTTTTTCGAAAAGCAGAGGGAAAGGGAAATGATACTTTCCATGCAGTTGGGCCATAACAATACTTCGGAGTAGCGCAGAAGGTACAGTTTTATTATCGCTATTATTGTTTTGTAAACGTAAGTTTTGTGTGGGGTTGACTATGACTGTTTTGCAAGAGATGATACGTGCTTTGAGGTTGGCGAAAATAATGAATGTATTGATGTTTCCTCCCTATTATTACCGTTGCTACTGTCTGACTATACGTACCACTCTTTGCTCTCCCTCCTTTGAAAAAAGTAATAACGCAAACCCCGTTTTTTCGCACACATATATTTTAGGTGCTCCCCCATACCCCAGGGAAAATATTGCCAGCCTTTTCATTATTCGCTCACAAGTATGAGCTTAGGGAAAACTATTTATGTTGACAAGGAACTTGGAGAAAATGTGGGGTGCGTGTCACGGATACGCATAATGAGCGCCCTTGTGGCCGGTGTTGGTGCTGGACTGCTGGGACTAACTAATTTGGCCGGCGCCTTATTTTTTGTGGTGAGTGCGCTGTTCACTTCTTTTGCCATACTCTGCTTTGGGTGCGAGGGCGGTCCTGAAAGGTATTTCCCCTCGGGGAAGAAGGAGCTTTTTTCATTTGGAAGCCTCTTTACGGGTGGTATGACGTACATTTTGGCTTGGACTGTAGCATATGACGCAATTTATATATTCTAGAAGGCACGACAACACATTTTTCATCTGCGTAAGAGATGTGGGAAGTCTTTGTTTTGACCCAATCCCCTGTTCTTTATATATACTCCGGATTAAAGAAAAAAAAATCTACTGACTTTTATCAGGGCACTTTATATCTGCATAGTTGTTACATACATTATGATTGAAACAAGAGGTTTGAATCCATGGACTGCAAGCTCAATTTTCCCATCTTTTTACAAAGGGCATGTAGTTTGCTATGTAGAAAACGGTACCAGACGACACGCGACTGCTTTACTGGTGGACAGTTGGAGGTGTCCGTGCGTACTCTAGAGCCAGTAATTCAAGGCCTACGGTTTTCAGCCCCTTTCCACAAGGAGCAGGGTTCTCCAACCCCGTATGATTTGTTTGATTAGGATCCAGTAAGTTGATTGTCCCATGTAGTGTTCTCAGTTGCGCTGATGGCTGTGTGTGATCCCTTAGTTTGTTTGCGAGGAATTTTTGTAGAGAACCGGGCTTTAACAGCCAGGCGTTGGAGTAACATCCAGTTCCGATGGGCACGCGCATTGATTAAGGTTGGTGTGCACTACCAAGGACAGCAAGGTGTACACAGGAAGGTGCTGCATAACGTCCCTCACACCAATTGGGGCAATTTCCTCGGGGTGATACGACCTTTTTGACTTGGGAGGCGTGCGTGTACTTGGAAGAGTGGCTGTGTTTTTGTTGCGCCACAGCATTTAAAGGTAAGTTGTCATTTGTCGCTATTAAGAAGAGAGACAGGTCTTGTTATGGCTACTGTTGGCAGTCGGATATCTCCCTACCGATGCAGACGCTTCTGTACGTCGTGTTGTGACCCGTGCATCCGCGTTGTTCGAGTTACACATGCTCATATCTGTGCGTTTATGCAGAGACTTTGAGACTTAATATCCTGTTACGCTGTGTGCGTGAGTCCATCAAGTGCCATGCATAGACACTGTTTGTATTTCAAAATGGGAGGGGACACGCCTAAAAAAACGTTCAAGCTGAGGGCGGTGTGGCGAACTAAACACGGTATTGGAGGGGGGAGTCAGAGGCATTTCATTGTGGTAACATCGTCAAACTCTCACTAGAGGGTAATGTTTACCGTGGAGATTTCACCAAGACTAAGTTACTGCTCCCATACTGGATGACCAAGCCTGTAAGATACCCTTGTAGTTTTGTCGGTCGTTGCGCATAACACACCCTGTTCCTCTTTCGCTTGATAAGAGGGTTCATACAGAGGGGATTCAAGTCGCATATTTCTCCACTGCTGCAGTGCGGTTCTAATGAAAAGGGTTGGTTTGCGAATCTCTCTGGTTTGAGACTCGCGTATTTTAGTTGGGAGAGAGTGCATTGTGTGTTTATGAATGATTTCTTTTGCCTGGCATCGTTTCCTCCCACTTTTTTTGACTTTACGGGCTTTGCACACTGGCCTGTGGGGATTCACGGTTGCGTGCTGTGTGCTTAACTTTCCCCAAACAACATAGCTTGGTGAGGCGTTGCGATAATAGGCGGAGCAACTGACACTGCATCAAATCTTCCCTGTTGCTTTTTTTTTTCCTAGTTTCAGTTACCTCGACAAGGCCAAGTTAAAGTCATTTTTTAAGAAAAAAAATTAGGAAGCGAACAACAACAACAAACGAGAAAACAAGAAAAATAAAGAGGGAAGCAACGACAAAAAAAAATAAGTGAAAATACCTGTGTAACTGCTACCAATGAGTGCGTCTGCGATAAGGCGAGCAGGCCCATTCTCAAATGTGAAACCCAGTGGGTTGGTCATGAACAGGAAGGATATCAGGAGCGCCAGGGAATTAACGCAGGCAAATTACGCGACGGAGTACCTTTATCTTCGGGAAAATGAGCTGACAGATTTTGATATTGACATCACCATGGAGCACCTTAGGGTCCTGGATCTTTCTATTAATGAGATTGGATCGGTGGATTTCCTGAGAAAAACGCCGTATCTTCGTCATCTCTACTTGTCGGGTAATAAGATCGAGCACCTGCACGGCATCTCAAACTTTTCCTCCCTCGAAACTTTGTGCCTAAGCGACAACGCTATCAACAGTTTTGAGGGATTGGAAAAACTCCCCAATCTGCGTGTGCTTTCCCTCAACTTCAACAAGATTTCGTCCTTCAAACATTATGGTAAATTCCCCTCGCTACACACCTTAAACCTTGTGGGAAACCCATTGACAGAGGTTCCTTCCTACCGCAGCATGGCTATAGCCATCAACAACAGTAACCTTGTTTCCATTGACGGGCACCCCGTCACTGCTGAGGAACGTGCAGCTTTGGAGCACTATCAGGGGAAGATTGGGTACTGTATTGCGGATGGGTTTGTCGTCGATGGCGACAATGTGGAGGAGTCCGCTGATGCGTTCCTGCTGAAGCTTCAGCGTGCGAGGGAAAAGTCTAAGTGCCTGCAGCTCTGCTCTATTCGACTCGTACCAGATGATGAGAGCCGCAATGTCCTCACCGAGGGTGTTCCGGTTAGGTTGAGTTGCTGCATGCAGGACGTACGGTCGTACGAGCAGAGAACTGAGGACATATTCCACTCTCGTTACCTTTACCCAGTTACCTTCAAGGTTTCTGGTGAAGCAACTGAAGTGTTCGTCGTCGGTTCAATGAATAACTGGGCCGATCCCATTGAACTGGAGCGTTGTGAGGAGGAGGGTGAGATTTACTTTCACACCACACTTTACTTACCAGCCGGTGACTACGAGTACCGGTATATTGTGGATGGTGTAGAAATTGTACCTGAGTCCAATGGTGTACTGTCAAAACACAAACAGGGTTACTGCTATTTGTATAAAGTCACGGAATTGACTCAATCTGACGACGAGAAGGATACCATTTTGCACATTCGTTGGATGAGAAGCACTCAGAATAATTTTTATGAGGTGATCGAAGACAACAACACACTGACCTACACGCCAACGGTTTCCGACGTTGGATGCTGCCTGCGTGCTGAAGTGCTCGCGTACATTGACGGGGTATTTTCCTTCCTGTACTTTGACATATCAGCCCCAATCGTTGCAGGCCCACCTACCTGCCCTCATCTTGAAATAAAGGGCAAGGCTACCGAGGGACACGTGCTGTTGGCTGAGGCAGACTACTCCGGTGGTATTGAAGGTAACTCCTCCCTTAATTGGTTTCGAATTACTCCCGACAACGAGGAAATTTCCATTGATGTCAATGACCCATGGGCAGGTTACAAGCTCACATCGAAGGATGTTGATTGTCGCATCAAGGTGGAGTTCACTCCCATGCGAAATGACTGGGTTGCGGGTGAGCCCAAGTCCGCCATCACGGGTCCTGTGGCGGCAGGCCCGCCTGAATGCGAATCCATCAAGATTATTGGTAACCTTATTCAAGAGAGTGACCTGGAGGTTGAGGTTGTCTATTCCGGTGGTACAGAGGGTGAGAGCTACTACCAGTGGCTCCGCAAAGATGACAACTCGGAGGAGTACTTCCCCATTGAGGGTGAAAATTCAACGCGGTATGTTCCTACCCTTGAGGATGTGGGCAAGTGTTTGGCTGTTGAATACACTCCGGTTAACAAGCTGGGAGAAGAGGGAAAGACTTGCCTCTGTGTGCTCGAGAAGCCTATCGAGCCTTCACCCCCAGAGATTCGCGACTTGCGGATTACGGGTGAACTGGTCGAGCAGCATGTACTGACGCTCGAGTATCAGTACACAGGTGGTCACGCCGGGGCTCATATGATTCAGTGGTTCCGCCGAGATCGCCAGGACCGCCGCGCGAAGGTTGGCCGCCCCAACACTGCGACACTTGCCCTTACCCGGCGAGAAGTAGACTGCACAATTGAAGTCACGGTGACACCCGTACGATTTGACGGTGTACAGGGCCGTGCGGTTCGTGCCACAAGCGAGTGCGCTGTCTCTGCTGGCATTCCCCAGACGAACTTCCTGAATGTGGTGGGAGATCCTGTAGTTGGGAGCACTCTTGAGTTGGAAGTGGAGTACTTCGGTGGAGAGGCGGGAGAGCCAATTATCGAATGGGCGCGGGAGGTGCCTCTGACAGAGGAGTTTGAAGTGATTGACACAGGTGTGCGTACCTACAGGGTGCAGGAAGAGGACCAGGGGAAGATGATTCGCGTCACTTACACGCCTGTTCGCAAGGACGGTATGCAGGGTGAGGCAAAAAGCCGCATCGTTCAAGTGCCACATGGTGATGACGGTGGGGAGACGACCCGTTTGAGGGGCGCCGATGACCTCCACGTGGATCCCGCCAGCTTGAACGCTGCAGACGCAGTCACGACTGCGGAAATCGCCGCTGCAGAACTTGGCGCTGCGGGTGGTGAAGAAGATGCTGAGAAGCCCACTGATGCAGCCGCCGATGAGGACGCTGAGAAATCTACTGAAGCAGCCGCCGATGAGGACGCTGAGAAATCTACTGAAGCAGCCGCCGATGAGGACGCTGAGAAGCCCACTGATGCCAATCCCTCGGCGGAGGCCGCTGTTCGGTTGGATGCCTCTAGCACTGATGAGACATCCACATCTGCTCCTGCTCCAATGCCTGGTGCTGCGCAAGCACTGGCAGCGGCCTTAAACTCGGTCACCTCCAGTGCAGCAAGTACCACCCGGACTGACGGCGCATAGCCTCCCGCTGCACACAACTTTTGTGGCGGAGGGGAGAGGATGATGATAGTGCATCGGGGTGGTTCCGGAAGTCGTTGCGTTGGGTAGTGAGAGGTAACATCGATAGATGGAGAAGTGGTTAATGGATGTTGCAGTGAGGCCGGTTGTTTATTCAGGGTTCCATGCTTTAGAGGCGTATGAGTGCTGCAGCAGGCTGGGGTGCATATGCCAGAAGCGTGGATGCAAAGGACTGTATACTCCGTCATCTTCGGTGGCAACATCATATTGGGATATGATGAGTGAGGAGCTGCGCTGGAAAGATCGTCTGTTTTTTCTTTAAAAAAGTAAAAAAACAAAGCATCCCATTTATTTCCAGGGTACAAACGGCATTTGACAAGGAGCGATGCTGCATGTGGGGAAGTGTGGCTTGTGTGTGCGCTCCATATTATCACTGTCTTCGACAATATATGTAGAAATAAATTTGCGAGGTGATAGGGGGAAGGTTATTTCTGGTATACACGAACAAAAACAAGACAGAGTGAAGGAGAAACAAGGATAAGTTCAAGAGAAATCAGTAAAGAAATGTTGAGTGAGAACCCCTTCGTGGTGAGCTTTGTGTATAGATCGTGCACCTAACTGTATCAAACGCACAAGAAAAATGGGCTCATCACCGACGATGGGGGTAGGAAAGGGAATGAGAAGTATACGCACACGTGTGTATAAAATGTATGCCCTGAAGAAATCATTTAAGAGAGAAAAAGGTAAATTGTGGTCGGCATCGGAAAGAAAACGCAGCAACGGCAAAAACAAAAAACAACATACAGAGGAAAACAATGCTGAAAGCATGAACAAAAAGAGAGGGGGTTGCGTGAGGGATGTCCACCCAATTGGTAGTTACGCGAAAAGAGGAAAAAAAAAAGAGACAAATAAGACTGTTTTGTAGTAAAGGAAAGGGGTTGCATGTATTTCAGTAGTCTGACCCTCCAGCAATATTCGTTTTCTTTCTCCACACGGAAGGGAGAACACTAACTGCACCTATTCTTCTTTAGTTGTGCTTTGCTTCTGTTACTGTCCGTTTTCCCCTTGACCTTAACCTACTCTGAATGTTTGTGTTCTTCAACTTTTTTTTTCTTTTCCCCCTTTTTTATGTTTCTTCTCAACCAACTTATTCGGAATATGCGCCAGAATGTTTTCTTCTTCGTGTCTGACCAGCAGGTACAGGAAATCACTTTCGTTTCCTTGTGTTTTCTGCGCGCAGACACAACTAACCACCGCTTGTTCTGGTTGATTCTCGTGTGCGCTCAACTGGCACAGCGATGTGCATATGTACACGTCTCTTGTGCTGCAGCGGGATTGGACAAGCACGGCGGCAGCTCACGCCTGCCTCGTCATGTCAGAAGCCGTGGGGTAACGACCCGCCCCATTTAATGTCGCCACGGGATGAGTTAGTGGCGAAGCTCAGTGATGAAGTATTTTCTAGGGGCAACATGCACCTTAAGAATGTTGATGTCGTCTCCGCCTTACCTGAGGGCCTACATTCGTTTCCGGAGGTTTGTTTTATCGGAAAACCCAACGTGGGGAAGTCATCCATCATTTCCTGCCTTTTACGCAACCCGAGACTGGGTCGTGCCGGAAGAGTGCGTGGAACCACGCGGTTGCTGCAGTTCTTCAACGTGGGTGACGCCTTATTGCTTGTTGACACCCCTGGTTACGGTGGATGGAAAGGTCGACATCTCCCACAGAGTGTGGCCGAACGTGCGAGTGCCTTCGCAATTCTGTTCCGTTACTTAGCGCTGCGTTCGAAGGGACCACTAAAGCGAGTGTATTGGGTAATGGAGGCCACAAAGCCTGTGCAACCCCGGGACGAGGAAATATTTGTGTTTCTGCGGAATGAGCAAATACCATTCTCCATCATTATCAGCAAGCTTGACTACTTTGGCGGTGACGGTGCTGCACTCCGACGCCAAGTGGAAAGCATCTACAATTTTTTGGGCACGGAGGACGTTCCTGTCTTGGGTGTGAGAGCTGATTCAAGTCGACCGGAAAGGTGCATTAACATGACAGCCTTGCAACATGATATTACCCACTACTGCACGACAGATCTTGTTCGTGTCGAAGATCTGAGTTACAATGGGCTTAAAGAGCTGAGCTATGCGCCACCCACCTTTGATGAAGTGCGTGCAGTGGAGGAGCGTTACCCGGTGGAGTCTTTCATCGTCCCCCAGGATGACAACTTATCATTGCAACACTTCGTTTCTCTACACCAAGAGGCCAAGTCAAGGCACCTGACCACCTCACCCATGGCCATGCGACTCTCCACCAAGGAAAAATTAGGTGCTAACCTCATTGGTGACGATGGTGGCAGCAAGGGGATAGACATAGATGAAGGTACCATCGTTGCGCACTCCCCGTTGTTGGCGAGGCTAACGATAGCTGCAGAAGGAACCATACCGGACTCCTCTTTGTTAGAGGGGGTGCCTCTCGGAGTCGTTGCCGTTTCACCGACAAAAATGCCACAGTGTTTCCACGAGCATCCCTCTACTCGAGAAGGACTTCTGCTCACTTCCAGAGTCGGTCACACTGATTTGCAGCGGGAAGAAGCAGTCAACAGAGTTCAACCAGTTTCCCCTTGTCCTTCACCGACAATAAAACACGAGACCTCCGAGCATCTTTCTTGTAAACCCACGGGCTCTTTGGGGGGAGATGCACCAGGTGCTTCACCCTTCTCCCCTTCCCGCTTTGGTGCGCATATGGAAACTATTAGAACCATTAACGGCGTGTGTATACCTAAAAGCATGGTGCCTCCCTCGGTGGTTCAGCTGGCCGCTGGTCAGGCGGGGTCCTTTGCAGCGTTTGCTCAGCATTCGGGAGCCAACACTTACGAGGAGTTTTTGACTGGGGACGCAACTGGGAGTGGAACGTTCTTGGAGGCTACAGGAAGTGAAGACACACTGGAAAATAAAGGAAGGTCGCTACGCCGCCCCCGGGAAAAGAGCATGCGGCGATGCGCTCTCGATAAGGTACTCAAAAGGTATGTTGCCTGTGGGCGGAAGCAGCGCTCACTTCACATGCAGGCTGAGGGTTACATGTGCCCCTGGCTTGCCGGTGCGGGCCAACAGGCACGAAGCGCCGTCTTTGGGGTTACACGTAGTCGGGCCCACGCAGGTGGCATGGAAGTTCTGAAGGGCCTAAAGCGTACAGGCTTCGGTGGTCAGAGTTACTCCGCGCGTACCATGAAGAACCGTGGACGGTCGACGAAGAAGACCGGTTTCTGGGCTGCGTAGGAGGCGTAGGCTGTGTTGGGCCAAGGTCCTTGGCTCATCAAAGCCAAAGCATTTCTCCCCCCCCCCTCTACTTGACGGGTCTTGCTTTTGGTGCGTGGGAAAAGATGATTGTGGTAACAGAGGGCGTACCAGGCAGCGAGTTAAGTCAAAAGTTTTCGTTACAAGAATAATTTTCGCCAATGCCGCACATCCATTTGTACTCTTAAGAGCGTTTCTACTTAAATCCCTGCTGTTTGTGTTTTAGGTTGATTTCCCTGCTCGATTTTACTTGCTTTACACGCTGTTCATTAGGTGTGCGACGTTAGGGGCTGTGAGCTAGGTAACGTTTCGTTTGAGTTGGGTGTCTGTCGTTGTTGCAATAGGGCAAGGGGAAACGGCACAAAGAAGAAAAAAAGGCTGAGAATACAGAAAGGGTCCGGATTAAGTTTTACACTGCGAGGGGGGAAGGATATTACCTTCGTGCACATATTATACTGCCGCATTGTTACCCAACTATACATTTTGTGGTGTGGACCGGCTACTTTCAAATGGGGTCAGATGTGTTTGAGCTGATTGGCAATACCGCCCTTTACGAGGTGCTCGGTGTCCCGAGGACCGCAACAGACGCAGAAATCCGCCGTGCGTACTACAAGCTTGCGGTTGTATACCACCCCGATAAGAATCCTGAGGGTGTAGAGGTCTTCAAGGAGGTCAGCTTCGCGCACAGCATACTTTCCGATCCCACGCAGCGTGAAATGTATGATAACCAGCGCCTTCGCACCCACATTGAGGGACAGGCGCGGAAATATGATCCGATGATGGATCCCAATGTCGAGCTGTCAGCGGAGGAGCTCCGCCTGTTTGTGGAGAGGAAGCGCAAGGAGGATGAAGAGAAGATGAGGAACCGGAGTGAATTCGAGAAACAGCGTGAGGAGGAGATGCGCCGCCGAGCTGAGTATGACGCTCAAAATCCTGACTTTAAGGCCGAGTACGAGCGAATGCGTGCTCGTGCAAAGGAAGAGGGGTCTCAGCGTGCGTCTGCTGCGTCAGCCATGCGCCATTTAACCACTGCAGAGTTGATGCAACGCCTAGAAATGAAGCAGCAGGAGGCAACGAATTCTGGTATTGGCCGCGTGAGGAGCGGGGACCCCGGCAAGAGCGGAGCAAATCCCAGTTCGGGTTTGTCATCAATAAAACGAAGCATGTTGAACGATTTCCGTACACGCCACGACAGCGCCCCACCGACTGCGGAGAGCATGCAGTTGAGAGCACAGCCCCCCGCTCAGAGTAGTCGACTGGACTTTGTATGGAAGCAGAATGAAAAATCGTATACATGTGAGATGGAGAAACTCATTGGGAAGTATTCGAACTTTAACTATAGAGACTTTGTTGAGAAGGGGATCGTCGATGGCGATGGTGTTATGGAAGCTGCCATCTTAGCCGACGCCCTGGGAAACTATGACCGAAGTAGATAGGTGCGGTTGTATCTCCTTGTGTCTTTAGACGTGAACACTCGAGCGCACATGTGGACGCGCGCCGCCACGGTAAAGTAAAGACACTGTAAGGTGTGTTTTTCATCATTTGCATTTGCCAACCGGTTTCGATTGCTCATACTTTCTCCTTTGTAGCCACCTTATTACTATTATTATTATTATTTTATTTCTGTCTCTTTCCCTCCTTTACCTGTTCACCCACTTTTCTCGAGGAAAGCCTTGAGATGTGCCGCGGGGGTAAACCATATCTTCTTGACATCCAAGTGGGTTGTATGTGGTTCTTTATGAGTATATTTATTGCCTTACCTCCCCTCTCAGATTTTTTTTTTCGGACTTGCATATAACGTTTGAGTCAACATCTACGTTAGCGCGCAACTTTATGTTTCCACCTGCACGTGCAGGTGCCTTTTCCAAGCTACTCGGTCATCGTATGCTTTGTTGCCTTTATCACTGTTTGCACTGACGGAAGCGTTCTTTTTCTTTTCTTCGTATGTGTGCATATATTCATATTTGCCTCGCTGTTTGACTGCTTACGCTGCCGCACTCATTTTTTCATTTTGAAGAAGGTTTTGTAGTTTGCGCCACTGTTCTTAGAGCAACCCCTCATGGACACGATAGACCAGTTCCTGGAAACTGTCGGGAAGGGGGTATGCCCCCGGGAATCTGAGGTTATGAAGTTGTGTAATAAGGCGCGCAGTATTCTTGATGGGGAATCAAACACGCATGTTATTCGCGCACCGTGTACGATCGTGGGTGACATTCATGCTCAATTTTTTGATCTTATTGAGATGTTTCGTGTGGGAGGTGATGTTCCTGACGTCAATTATGTATTTATGGGCGACTACGTCGATCGCGGCCACCATGGTGTGGAGACATTTCTCTTACTGCTTGCCCTTAAGGTGAAGTATACCAGTCGCGTAGCACTCCTTCGCGGCAATCACGAGTCCCGCCAAATCACCCAAGTCTACGGTTTCTACGACGAGTGCCTTCGTAAGTACGGAAGTGTAAACGTGTGGCGCTACTGCACAGATGTATTTGATCTCCTTCCTCTCGTGTGTGTTGTCGAGGAAAAGATACTGTGTGTGCACGCCGGGCTTTCGCCAATGATTTCCACTGTAAGTCAAATGGAGGCTATCGAGCGCCGGTGTGAGGTACCGCATGAAGGGGCCATGTGTGATCTCTTATGGTCAGATCCTGAGGAAATTGAAGGGTGGGGCCTAAGCCCGCGCGGCGCTGGATACCTCTACGGCGAGGATGTCGTACGTACTTTCCTTGAATCGAATAAACTGGACCTTCTGTGCCGTTCGCACCAGCTTGTGATGGAAGGTTACAAGGTAATGTTCAACGATGCGCTTGTGACAGTCTGGTCGGCGCCGAACTATTGCTATCGCTGCATGAATGTCGCCTCGATTCTAGAGTTAGACGAACACCTCAACAAAAATTTTAAACTTTTTGAGGCCGCTCCGGATGATGCACGGGAGTCGTCCAAGCCTACTGTGCCGGATTATTTCTTGTAACAGAAGAATCGGTTGATTTGGAGGGGAATATTTGGAACGACTTCGTCAGTCACCTTCTCCTATTCTCCGTATTTACTTGTGTAGTTGAGGGATATATCAGTGTGAGTTGTTGTTCGGCTTTCTTGTTGCCTGGGAAGGGAGAGGTGGTAAGAGAAGGCTAACACACAAAGAGGTAATTAACTCTGGTGAGGGGAATTGGGAAAAGGAGGAAGTAATATAAAATATGTGCAGAAGAGGAGGGAAAGTGGGGGAGGGGGGTTGGTTTGTGTGTATCATCTGCGGCGGGGAGGAGAGAGCGTAATGGAACCCGAAAAGTAAAAGCCAAGTCAGAAGTTAGGGGAGGGGGAGTAAAAAGAATGGGCTTGAGTCATGTGACGACAGAGGCGAGCAAACCACCTAGCATAGGAGAGGAATGTTGTAGAGAGAAGAAGAAGGGAGAGTGAGAGAGAAGAACTCCCCCCCTCCCGAAACAAAAAAAGAAGGAAAGGAAAAAAAGTGCATAAGAGTTTGCACTTTTGTGTTGTTATTAGGTTGGAGAGTGGGAGGTAAGGAATAAAAAAGTATTGAGGAGAATACCATTCCGCTTTCCTTCTTCTAACGCAGAATGTATGACGTGCTAGAGAGGGAATGGTGCCCACCGTCTTTGTAGGTGACAGAAATATTTTACTGAAAAGAACGAAAATAAGAGCTATGCGTATGATGATGCTTGTTTGGGAAACGATAGGAGAAAAAACGGAAAGTGAAGGAGTCTAAGTGTATTTACATGCTTTTTCTCTTTCTCTTGTCCCAAACACAGCTCTCGTTTTCATTTTCCATTCAAATGAGCAATCGCCCATTTGGTGGCATATATGGTGCCATGGATGGTTACGCATTTGTTTCCACTTTTTCCTCTTACAAGGGCGGGTGGTTGTTGCTTATTATTGTCGTTATCATTATTACTATTATTATTTTGGGTAAGACAGAAAAAAAGACGGGGGGAAAAAATATTTGTGTGGACTCTTTCGTCTCATTCAGAGTTACGTGGATCAGGTTGAGCGTAGACGGAGGAGGAGGAGGGGCCGGGGTGGGAGGAGGAGGAGGAGGTATTTTATGAGGTGTGCAAGGAGGGGTGAGGGCAACTTTTGCTTTCCCTCCAGTGCCTTTCCTTTCCCCTTTCCTCTTTCCCCCTAATCCTTCTTTTTTTTTTTTTCTTGTTCATTGGCATATGTTTCGTTCAGGTGTTCGATATTGGCAACTGCGAGCCGCGCATCGCATGAGTACGAGGAATAGATGCTTTTGTTTCCATTGTTCCGTACATTCGTACTTCGTCCCGTTATCTCAGCTTATTTGAGTACCTTCTCGACACGACCGCGGTTCGAGAATGACCTCGACGATGCTGATTTTTTTCTTTTTGTTTTGTTATATATACATATATCATGCTGGTGTGCTGACATGCTTGCCACTTCCCCTTTTACTTTACCTCCTCGTCTTTTTCAATTTTATCCCTCCTCTTTCACTTGTCAGACTTGTGTGTTAACCAACGCTTGTTTGAACATTGGTCGCTGATGCCCTTAAAAATATTTTAAAAACTCCCCGTCGGCTGTTCCCTTCCACTGTCGCTGAGACTATCTTCTCACTTATTCCTTTTTTTCTCTTTCTCTGCACGCTACACACTAAGGAGAGTGCTGTGCACTAAAAATGAGGCAACGGCAGAAATGATAACTTTTAGCGGTCGAACGCGGCGACGCGGCTCGTCAACGTGTACGGGAAGAGCCGTGTTTGCGTGACGCTCTGCGAAAGGCTCGCTTTTTTTTTTTCCCTCCCCCATGACACCGCATCGTGTGGAGGGGAATGAACTGAAAACCCACAACACATTTTAAGCCACAGTTGAGTGTGACGCGAACTCCCTTCTGCTTTTTTTTATTACATGTAAGGGGAGGCATGTATGTATGCATGTATGTGTATGTGTGCGTGTGTCTGTGTGTGTGTGTGTGTGTGTTGTGCCGTGGCCAGGAGACACAAGATTCTCTCAATAGCGTTTACTTTCCCAGTTTTTGTTCAGCTTATAGGACGGTACCTACGTTGTATCATGATGTGCTTACGTGATATGAGGGCGTCACTTTGGTGGAGCTGTGCTTTTGAAGGCGGGGGAGTCCGGAATTGCGTGTTGCACGTGCGTCGGTGCTGTTCCTCCTCCTCCTCCCCACACACCCACACACTGGCTTTGGCTCGATTATTGTCAGTCCGTTCCCCTTCATGTTTTCTTCATTTTTGCTAATATCTCTGCGATTGTCGCTGCTTCATCCCCCCCTTTTTTTTTTGGAAGGGGGGGGGGCGTCCCTCACCCTCGCCCCACTGCCGCATCATTTTGCTTTCTCAGTTCCCACTCGAGTGCGTACGTTCACGGCAATTACCACTCTTTTTTACCTGTTCGCTGCCTTTGCCAGTGCGGTGTCTACCGACTGGGCTCCAGTTGGATGAATGCGTGTGTTCACTGTCCATGCTTTTGCTTTCCTCTGCTCCACAACTGTGTTTCTTTTTTTTTTGTTGTTGTTGTTTTGTTCCTTATAAATTCCTGTGCGCTGAAGGTGTTTGGCGTATCGCCTGCCTTTTTGATTTTTTCCCCCTAAGGAGGGCCACAGGAACCGAGCACACAAACGCAAGTGCAGGCGAGGAAACACACACACACACACATACATATTAAATAAATATATATTTATATACATACTAGTGGCAGTATTCGAAATATATCGTTGATTAATGTGGACAGGGAGCATCAGTGGCGCCTTGGATAACTGTATTGAAGGTGAGGTTATTGTACAGACTGCGTTGCAGAGGCTTCATGCACGTTTGATTGCCTCTCAGCCGGAATTCACAGAGGAGGACGTTGGGTTCATGGAGCATCCTCCACTTGGGGGCTCACCACCGCAATCACCGACCCAATCGCCAACACGCTCGGCGCATGCGTCTTTGCCTCAGTGGGATGATCCGCAGAATGACTGTGGTGATGCGGAGGTCACTTGCATTTCTTTTAATCGGGATGTACAATGTGGGCAACAAACTGGGCTTGCCGTATGTGGACAGATGTTGGTGCCACCCACGGCCTCTGTCGTGGATTTGGACTCTCCCATTACGTGTCAGCAGTTTTCAGACACTGTGCTGGATTTTGATGGGAAAGCGCTCTTACGAAGTAGGAAGGCCGCAGCGGAAACACTGAAGCTCCTTTGTCATGGATACGCACTAACTTGGAGGTACACCGGTGGTTTGCCGAAGATTACGTTGTGCAACCGAAACAATTCTTCACGTTCCCTGTCGTCTTCAACTCGCGCCACGGGTAGCCGAGGCAAAGGTACCGTGACTGTACCTGCGCAGCGTGCTGCTTCTGACATCCCATCGTCTTGTATTCCACAATCCAAGCCAAATGAAAAACTTGTGCGGCTGCTTGACAAATGCGTGGGCTCTCTTTTGGTGTATACCAACGAGTCTTTGCCGTTACGCAATATGGTAACGTCTAACGTTGCTCTTTTAAAGTTATTTTGCTTCGTTTGCATGGAGGCCAGGAAGTCTGAGGTTGCGCCAGGTGGTACGGCGAGTCGTGATTTCCTCACCGAGCTAAGCCGCTATAGCTCTTACTGGGAGCTGTTTTCACTGACGAAACCCTTCGTAGGGGCGCTTCAGGAGTGCTACCTGCTAGAATTCCTTTTAGACGCCGCTCTGCCGCCCGCTGTTTGTTCAACAAAGTACGAAGGTATGGTGACGGCTCTCTACCAAAAAAAGGGGAAGTTAGTCACTGACATTTTCTCCGGTCGCCAGGGGCTCGACGCCTTGTTGCATGAACTTCCCTTGCGTGCGTTATCAGCCCTTGTCAGCATGGTTTCGTTTGTGGAGCCGAGGATGCGTGCCCGCGTACTGGATAGAATGGTTGAGGCTGGTTTGATTTCGTCAATTCGGGAGGGCATACATCGAGTGACCACTGGGGGTGCGCACCTGCCGGTTCAGACGCGGGGTGAATATGGGACACCATCGTGGAGCTGGGAAGATATAAAGCGGGGTGACTCCGCAACTGTGGGGTTCAGTGTGGATACGGAACCTTCCTCGTTTCTTCTTGATCACTGTCTCAGCATATTGCAGTGGGTAACAGCGCCTGACTTGACAGAGGGGCCTGGTGCCGCCACCAGCTCTAAAGCCATGGTGCGTTGTACTGCGTGGGTGTCCCACCTGGAAGACATCCGAGTCATATGCCTGTCCCTTCTCCAGTTCTCTGCACGTTTGACTGACAAAAGGGACGTATGTCGTCTTCGTTCTGAGTGGGGCCAGGTAGTTGCGTGCGTACAACAAATTGCTAGCTTTGATAGCGGTGCCTACAGCGTGGTGGTTGGTGTGCTAAGTGGCGTTCTCGGGAAGTGCTGCCGCGGGGGTTTCGATGAGGGGAATATGTTGTGCGCAGCCCCTCTTCTCCCGGTTATCGCGGAGTTGTTTAAACTTAAGGAGTACGCTGAGTCAAATATGGCTTGCATGAGTCAGTGGTTTACATGGCTGGAGAACTCGCTGCCGCCCCAGATTTTTGATGTGCCTGCCACCGCGCAGAGCAGGGATGAAGTCATCGGTACTAAAACTTCTTCGCCGATACTCGAGCGAGGGGAAAAGGTGGTTAAGCAAGAGTGGAATGAAGTAGAGATTTCACGGAAGCTTCGCCGCGATGAGGTTGCCTCACTTTCTGCATATTTTGACTTCGCAACACGGCTTGTTGCAGAAGCCCCATGGTGCGGTGAAGAAGAGCATTTCCTCGGGAGAATAGTACTATTGGCACGGAGCGTAATGTCGATATACTCGCGGCGGCCCAACCTTGTTTTTGGTCAGGCATCCGCATGCTACAGCGCCGTGACAAGTCGAGTGAACACCCCTATGGCCTTATCTCCTTCTCCATCGTTGGGTATTCCGCATAGCTTGTGTAGTACCCCTCGGAATGGGTGCAGCAGTAGTCCGCCTCGTCTGTCCTCTCCGCCACTAGGCAAGAAGAGGCGGCGCACAGAAGCGCAGCTCTCGGCTTCGTCGGCTTCTTTTGTTACATCGGTTTCTGATACGGAAGAGATATTTATTCCAAGTCTTCGTCAGTCACAGTTGTTAGCGGTAGCAACCCCACGTACAGAGGATGAGGGAGTGTGTGGAGAGAGATATGATGATTCTCCTCCGGATGTGACGACAGTTTCGTCGTGGAAACAGAAGACGAGGCACTGCGCGTTGGTTGTAACCACCGAAAGTTTTTCCCTTGAGTGAGTTTTTTTTTTTTTCGCAGAAATTTTGGAGATTAAGGTTACGTGTATATTTTTTGTGCTTCCTAGTCGTTGGATGGTTGACACCCAGTGGTGGTGTTGAGCTGCCACTCTGCGTTTTGCTTATAAAAGCGGAATGTGAGAAAATACTATGTGACTCATGATGCGCGGCATTTACTCACAGGGTGATCTAAGCCAGAGAGTGTGATCCTTTACTTGTAGTACACAATCTCTTCTTGCTTTCCACTTTTTCTCGACCTCCGTTATTCTCTTTCTTCTGCTGTGCGACTACTTTGGCTGAACCACGCGGGGGGCAGCATGCCTTCCACCAGTACGAACAACCACTTGTACGGTATTAACTGTTGTTTGCAACGTGGGGAGAGCATATAGGGGACGAGATCGACGTTACGGTACGTGCGTGTGTGTAGAGTGGCCGCATGGTGTGGTACATTCCCTTTGTTTATCAGGCATTCTTTTTTTCGACTTTCAATGCTGTTGGCTCACTGCATGCATGGTACATGACACAGCGCCACATGATGCTTGTTAGCGGTTCTCTTAATTCTTCGCTCGGTGCTGTTGCTGTTTATACTCACTCGTTTGATCCTACGCTCTCTAATGCGTGCACTTCTATCGCCTCCATTAGTGCCTTTGGCCATTTTGGATTGCATGCTTTCCGCACGAAGGCGCTTCTTCGGCCCTCTGCTATGTCATTCCTGCATTTCTGTTGGTGCATTTCCCTCCTCGCCTTTGGCATTCACCGCGGCCGGTGGGCCTATACCCTTCGGCATGATTGATAATCTAATGGGAAAAATACTCGAGTAAGGGCTTGCATTCACCAACGTAAGGTAGCTGTGATCCATAAATGAAAGTGCATACGCGCGCGAACCCAGGTACAATTAGTTCAAACAGATGAGTATGGGTTGCCAGTAGTTGAGATGTTGACGCAGATGCAGACTGCCGAGGAGGATGCTGTTTGTGTCCGTTTTTTTTTTCTTTTTGCCGTAAGTGTTAGATGCTGGCGTTATGGTCGTTATCGTTGCGGAAGCAGCTGCCTCTAAGTGGGGAAGGTGATATACGAGTTGTTGTGGGTGATGGTGTGCGGGTGCCCACTTGATGAGTGTGGCTACGTTTCAAGGGTAGTGATCAGCGTGTGATACCACTACTGAACGTCAGACGAATATGCGTTTCGATGTCTGACGTTATTTGAATACCAGCTTTGGCGGTTCCACACATGTTCGGGGGTTTCACGTTGCCCCGCCTACTCTGTGACCGTTGACTTTAGTGGTTTGTATACAACAGCATTTTACCGCGTCACCCCATTCAGAAGAACACTGCCGGTGTTTTCTCTGTTGATGTCTTCACACCTTTTGATACACTAAGGTGCGGCTGAGGTTTTTTTTTTGTATGATAAAGAGAAAATGAGGCATTTGTTGGAGGACAGAGTGTGTGTGTGTGTGTGCAAGTATGTGCATGTGTGTGGGGACGTGCGCTTGTGTGAAGGGTCAGCCCTCTCCCTTCTGTAAAAAAAAACCGATGACACCAGCTCCTTCACGACATTTTCCTCCCTTTTTGTTTACTTTTCCTTTCCCTTCCGGAAGAGTTTATATATATACATATATTAACATATTAACATATACAGGCTAAGGGACTGCAGGGGAGCGGGCGCCTCACGTGGCTTCCTGTTCCTTTGATACACATAGATATCTTTTTATACACACAATTCAACGTTTACATTTGCCAGCGACGCATACCGTACTAGTTTAGTTACTTCTAGTGGGGTGTAGTACTGGTTTGTTGATGCCAACACGCTCCTCAGTTCGTCACGGCGAAGGGGTACCATTGCCCCCAGTTCTCCTTTGCGGCTCACAAGCGAACGCTCGGAGCTCGAGGGCGCGAGCAGTAGCACACGGGAGGGTTGCCGTATCGTCTTCTGACGGAATGGATGACCTTTTAGATGTAAAGAGACGCCTTCTTCGCGACATGGAATTGGCAAAGCGCCGGGACGCTCGTAGCGTGGAGTTACTTCAGATCCATCGGAAGCGAGCGTGGGATATCGCTTTTGGGAAACCGGGTGGGGATGATATTGAAGTTTCCACAATGGAGTTCTCTCTCTATTGCCCTTACTCCCGCACTGCGATGTATTGCCCTGTTCGAGGCGAAACCTGCCTCCATGTGCAATGCTGTGATTTGGAGTCGTGGATTACGTTATTCAGGAAGCAGCGCTCCCTGCGGGACAGGAGAGCACCATGTCCCGTCTGCAAGGGAGGTGTGCTCGTGTCGAGCCTTGAGGTTGACTTATGGCAGCTGCACGTCCTTTCGGAGATGCCCCAAGGGACACAAAAGTTGGTGTTGAATGCCGATGGTAGCTACTGCAGCGGAGACATTTCGCGTAGGCAGCGGAAGGAAGAGGAGGTAACGGAGGTTTTAGATATGACGCAGACGTCTACGCAGAAAGTATTCACCGAGGAGGGTACCGGCGTTCCTACCAGTGTTTCTTCTAGTGCGATGCCGGACGCAGCATTTTCCAAGTCTGAGTTCATCCGGGTTAAGCGCGAACGACATTCATTGGAACGCTTGACAGATTCACCTTCCTTAGAGTCTGATGCCAGTTTGGAGGCGACACCCGACGATGACGTCGTGGTGGTACAGTACGCAGCTCCTGCAGTGGAGGTGCGTGTGCTACCCAGTCAGCTACGCCTTTGGACCGCACACTGTCCCAAGTGTAAGCAGGAAATGTCATGCAACAGTGAGGATGCCTCTCCGAGTCAATGTGGCGCCTGTGGTGTTGAAAAGAGCGGCTGGACTCTCGTCCGCCGCTTTCCCAATTCCCATGTGACACTGGAGCTAACTGGTGATGGCACAATCTTACTACGTGGTGTGGACGCGATGGCGCCGTATCTGTGGCGAGCGGGATTTAACCGTGAGGTCTTTGTTGATCCCCCCGCTGGTGCTCATCGATGGCGTGGTGTAGGAGTCTGGTACAGCACTTTTAGGTTTACTAGGTACGAATTGGATTTTGTCGAGGCATGCTGTGAGCGTGTTTCGCGGAATGAGGCGGTAGGAAACATTCCGGAGACGCCGTGGCTGTTCCGCGTCCCGGGCCAGCGGCGCTCTGAGAGATTCTCTCAGCTTAGTCTCAGTGGTTCCGGGAGATAACTGCAGTGTATGATGCAACACCTTTGGTGTTACATGATGGGGCGGCCCGTGCTCCCCCCCGTTTTTTTTGTTTTGTGGACTTCTTTTACTTTGTTCGTTCCTTCATAGCGCATGTATGTGTATGTGGGTGACTGTCAAAAATTTCCCTTCTCTTAAAACACGCTGGGTTGTGGAAATGGTTTCGTGGGTCCCGAAACGTGCATAGAGGAAAGAGAAGAAAGCACCGAGCGCGTTTTCTTTTGATGGGGTTGCAGTGACCTTGTAAGTCGGTGTTACATTTTTTATTGCTTTCACCAGTTATCTGTTCAGTGCCAAGTTCTTTTCATGCTCCGTGTGTTCTGGTGTTAGTCTTGTTTTTGAGTCTGCGATGGTTTGTGTGTGGAGGTTGGCATTTATTTATACCATTGTTTTGCGCAATGTCTGGTAATGTGATTCAATGGAGCAAAGTGCCCGCTCGACGCCTCGAGTAAAGAGTATTCGTGCATGCCTCTACGCGCATGGGTCCACTGGAAGATCGGGCTAGCTGAGAGTTCAAATTGGGCCACTTTTTCCGTATTTTTGTTTAACGATGTTTGTACTGACGTCCTGGTGTATTCAGCATTGCTGCCTACCGTTAAGCTGTGGTGGGGGCTGTGTTACTCTTTTTGGTTCTCTTTTGGTACCTTCCTGGTGTCCAAGTCATCCTGCAGTCATAAGTTCATCTGTTGGTACCCACAAGAACCTTGTTGCATGGCTTCAGTGGTGCTAGTCTCCCCTTTTCTTTTTATTTTTTTCTCACGCCACCTGCCTATTATATATATATATACATATATATATATATATTTGGG
The DNA here is from genome assembly GCF_000210295.1 of Trypanosoma brucei gambiense DAL972. Taxonomy (NCBI): domain Eukaryota; phylum Euglenozoa; class Kinetoplastea; order Trypanosomatida; family Trypanosomatidae; genus Trypanosoma; species Trypanosoma brucei. The sequence continues at coordinate 4,490,506 of NC_026744.1, read as the reverse complement.
AGACAGTGCTGATAGCTTCTGCAGACACGCTGTCAGTAATTAAAAAAAAAAAAAATGCGGCGCGCTGCGTTCTGTCATTTGGTACATTGCGTTCGTGTGCGTTCAAGTAGTGTCTCCGTTTTGAATGGGCATCATTTTTGCGGAATCGCATTTTTTTGCCGTATCCATGGGCTGACATTGCCGATTACAACGGCGGTTCCGGTACAGAGGACAGCCGTCCGCGCCTTTCATCATCCGAATCGACCGATGTTCGGGCCCTCTCCGTCAGTTGGCACCGACCGAAAAGGAAAGCGTAACGCCAAGCCCACGCAGCGGAAGGATCAGGAACAGTGGGAACCCTCCAAAAAGCCTGATATTGCAGGGGGTTCTGTAGTGACGGATGAGGATTCTAATAAAATACCAATTTACAGAGTGATGGGGCACGTACTACACCATTTGTGGCCGGCTGGGAAGCCGGGGTATCGTGCACTGGTAGTTGCCAGCGTAACGTGTGTCGTCCTCGCCAAGGTGCTGAAGGTGGCAGTGCCATTTTGGTTCAAGACGATTATAGATGTGCTCACAAATAGTACTGAGGTTGGCGCTTGTGTCACAACGGTCACAGAAGCATTGCATTTGGGTGTGTTCGGTCTGGTAGTTGCGTATGGCATCAGTAGGTTGTTAAGCTCTTTCACTGAGGAAATGAAGTCTGCTTTGTTCGCTCCCGTTGGCTGTCACGCATCAACAACGATTGCAATGGAACTCTTCGCAAAATTACACTCCCTTGACTTACAGTACCATCTTGGTCGGGAGACGGGTGTTCTAAGCAAGGATCTTGATCGCGGCAGCCGTGCGTTTTGGTCCCTTGCGCATGCGCTTTTGTTTATGGTGATTCCCACAGCATTTGAAGTGGTGTTGGTTTGCACAGTCATGAAGAGTTGTGCGGGAACCCCTTTTATCTTAACAGCATTTTCTGCGGTTGTGTTGTACATTGGGTGGACATACGTTGTATCTAATTGGCGTGCTGAGTACCGGGCGCGCTTCAACAAGGGAGACAGCCGCGTAGGAGGGCTAACCGTGGACTCGCTTCTTAATTACGAAACGGTAAAGTACTTCGGCCGCGAAAGTTATGAGGAGTCGCGCCTTCGACGCGAGACGGCGGACATGAATCATCAGCTCATGCGGCTGGATCAGTCTATGTCGCTCTTGAATTTTGGTCAGCATGCGATATTTGTCTTAGCTGCTCTGGTCTCATTGTACCTTTCCACATGTGGTGTGCTCGCGGGTTCGATGACTGTGGGCGATTTGGTATTGGTGGACGCCTTGCTCATGCAACTTTATACTCCGCTAAGTTTCCTGGGTATGATTTACAGAGATATACAGGCATCTACGCAGAATATGCAAGCAATGATCGCCCTTCTCGACGTGCAAAACAGTGTGAAGCAGAAGGCAAATGCGAAGGCGCTAGAGTTAGTAAGTGGTACCATTGAGTTGCGAGACGTGTGTTTCGCTTTCAAAACCGGCGGCGATGATCGATTCGTCTTGCGTAACCTCTCACTTGCTATACCTGGTGGAAGCACTGTTGCCTTCGTCGGCCCCTCCGGAAGTGGAAAAAGTACTATTTTCCGCTTGATTTATCGTTTCTACGACCCGCTTTCGGGGTCCGTTCTCATCGACGGGCAGCCATTGACGGATTTGCAAATACCGAGCTTTCGTGAGGCTATCGGTGTAATACCGCAAGATACGGTACTTTTTAATGAATCATTGCGGTACAACATCTGTTATGGCAGGCCGGACGCTACGGAGGAGGAGATGATAAGGGCCGCAAAGGTGGCTTGTATACATGACAGCATAATGAACATGAGTGATAAATACGATACGGTTGTGGGGGAACGGGGGCTAAAACTTTCCGGTGGTGAGAAGCAACGGATAGCTATCGCGCGTGTTGTTCTCAGCAATCCGCCAATCCTACTGGCAGACGAGGCTACTGCGGCTCTGGACAGCGTAACGGAAATGCATGTGATGCAGCAACTGCGTGACGCTGGCGGGAAGAGACGCACCCTCATACTTATAGCACATCGGCTCACAAGCATCATGAGTGCTGACAAAATTTTCGTGCTTGACGGGAAAGGGTCCCTGAGTGAGAGCGGCACCCACGAGGAGCTGCTACAGAGAGGCGGTTTGTATAGCGAGCTTTGGTCTAAGCAACTCCATGATGCACATCGTGCTGAGGAGTAGTGGAAGCGAAGGTTCCCGTTGCAGAGTACGTGTGTGTGTGTGTGGATGGGTTGCGATCGACGTGAGCGCAAACCTTTCAATAAGGAGAGACGACAGAAGTACGCATGGACGGACGCATATGAGCGGAATGGGTGCCCATTTCGTAAGTTTATGTCTTTGCATGGGGTACTTGCGGATAAGCGCAGGCTGCAGAGTGTTACAACACGTGTGCCTGTGAAAACCTGCTTCTCCCTCCGTTTTCTCACGCGCTTATTTTACACTGGCTTCCTTCATGCGGGTGTAGTGGGAAGGCTCTAGTGATGGTGATGACAGTAAGTATAAAAAACCCCAAGCAGGGAAAGGTGATAAACAATGTCTTACCGTATCCGCTTTACTTTTTTTTTTTTTTTGATGTCATGGTAGCAACTGTCATAAAAATGTAATTGGCACGGACCAAACAGTAACTCTTTTGCCTTGACTTTTTGTTTTTATTCTTACTATGTGTTAGGTGTGGATCGTGGCCTTGAGTAGATGCATCACATACCCATCTCGTCCAACACATTCTCACCGTCGCGTTTAGTATGTTCTTCTGCGGGTGTTCAACGAGCCCTTGCCGTAAATATTGTGGAGCTTATGGACAACCAGGAGAGCATTAAGGCCCAATGGGAAAGGGCAGCAAAGCGGAACAGCTGTAGGAGGGATGCTCGCGATTCCATTGTCGTTGTGTTCGGCAAGGAACCTATGGAGACGTTGGCGACAACAGGATCAAAAACAGATGCGTGTGGTGTTGTTATGCAGTTTCTAGCATCATCAACGACCTTTATGAGCAGCCTGCGCGGTACCGGGTTAGGTGCGAGACCATGTTTGCGTAATGGTGTACGCGTTGAGCCGAAAATCGAGGGACAAGGGGACACAAGGGAAAAGGACACCGTAAGAGCTGACGGCATCGTGGCGGCGTGGTTGCTGTTGGATGTGGTTGTCTTGGGTGCCGAATTTAAGCATGCGATGCCGGTGCTTTATGTACAGCTAGCGTGGGACGATCTTCCAAAGGTGGACTGCGTTTCTGCGTATCGCAGCGCGTTGCAGGTTACACGTGTCGCTTTACTGTTCATGCCAGAGCCATTTCAGACAAGGATTCATGTTGACTTCACCGGTGTTCTCAGTCCTGAACATAATGTGCCTGGATTAGAGAGCGTGCGCATGGTTTGGTCTGGGCTTGTGGGCTCTCTCCTTCTGACGGCGGCTGTAGCACCGAAAGAGGCGGTTGTGCCACCGTTTCATCCAGCTGGGGACTACGACCGTCGTGTCCAGAGCACGGGGGAAAACGTGGTCGACCAACTTAAGCCGGGGCACAACCACTGTGGTGTGGGTGAAACTTTCTGTAAGGAGGAGTGTGTGCGACAACAGGGATGGGCATGCTCGGACGGTGACCGTAATGCGGTTGTCAGCGATTGGTTGTCGATGTTGCTGAAGGGGAACGAGGAGACAACAGCTGCATTTGGCCGTGCTGTGCAAAGAAAGAATGGTACTAGGTCAGTGCCTACCGTATCACTTCACCCTGCTTCGCTCGGCGCTGCTGCTACCAGTGACACCCATGATAATCTGGGGCGCGGTGTGGGCGTTAATGGATTCGGTGGTGATTGCGATGATAAACCTGTTGTGAAGCGAGAGGCGTGCTTTCTTCCTTCAAACACTGCTAAGGAAGAAATCCACGAGGTACAACCGCTACAGCTGAAAACCGAGTCTGATGAGGAGGTCATAGCTGAATGGGTACCTAATGGCACCATCAACCGGTCTTCGGTAGGCGACCCATTCCCGCAAGTGCCTGTGATAACGGATGGTGCTGCTTGCTTATTTCTTGAAACTCCGAGTAACTCTCACCTTTTTCCAATTAGTGACGACATAGCACTACGACAGTTGTGCGTGTCGTGGACGGCGCTGTCGACCGAGCGGAGAGACAGGCAGCGCCTCATCGTTGTGGTTGCCGACGGCGACCACCGCTTCTCAGAGGTCCTGAGGTCGTGGGTTAGGACTGCATGGAACGAAAATGCTTTCATACTACCGATATTCGCTGTAGGTGACACCAGTTTCTGTCGTAGAGTTGACAAAGAATTGGCTTCTATCTCAGCGTGTGTGAACTCATTGACGGATACTTCGCGGGATATCCACCACTTTGTGCGAATTCTTGCTTTTGCTGTGCAATATTTCCGAATAGACGTTAAGAGTAGTGGGTGTTTGTCGCGAACAGCAGCTTTTTCGGAGGCGGCTAATCATGTGGGTGTTCACGCTGCAGGCGACTACAATTGTGTCAAGGAGTGGGTCGATAAATTTAATGAAACTGTTGATTCGCTGACCCCTTCTGACCGTGCCAACTTTGACGTGGAAAGGGAACGTGATCGCCTTTTTGATGAGTTGTGCGGGACTAGTATGTTAGCGCGAGATTTGCGTAGCCAAGCATGCCGACCAGAAATGTTGATGAAGCATGTGGGAACTATGCGCGTGGGCATTGCCCGTCCTACTATTTGCGACGATGTTTCACTATCTTCAACGTATCCACCGAGGTTCAATCCGGATGCACGACCGAAGTTGTTTGGGTCACTCTCTCCAGCACAACGACTCCGGATATACGAATTCATGTCAGCTTTTTTTACCAAGAATGTTTTCAACGCGTCTGTCGACGCGGTGCGGTCAGCAGCAGAAGGTTACTTTTCCGACTGTCACTTCCAGATACTTGGGTACGGACGCTTTGCGTTGGCGTGCTCTGTGCGCCGTCACTTATACGTTATGGTGCATATGAACTTACAGCCGTTGTTGAACGAGGATGTCAAAATTGGTGCCGGCGACCCGCACTGGTCAAGCGTGTTTCAGCACCTATCCTGCACTTGTAAGCCGAGGGCACACGAGCGAATTTTAAAGACGGAAACCGGGCAGAAGCGGTGTCGGCACTTGGCGCAGTCAGTGTATTGGCTGCTTCAGGACATAGCTGATGACCCCCACTACGCGTTGAGAATGCCTGTGGGGGCTGTGAGAGGCGCTGACTGTCACTCACGCGGCGTCGCACACTGCCATTTCACCTTCAACTCTTCTTTGTGTTCGAAGAACATGAGGGAGGACATGCCGAAACCGTTGGGACCACCGAGAAAAAGGCATCATTTTGAGCGAAACGGCGACATTTCCATAACGCAACTTTCCGCACTGACGGAGGAATCAGACCAATTTGATGTAACGGTTCTGGAGTTGGCCACGAACAGCCGCCTAGCCAGTTGGTTAGGTGTGGGCTCGTAACCACCATTGGCATTGTGAGGTGGTGGTGTAATCAACTTAGTTTCAGCCAAACAATTCGTGCCGCCAACATATGGTTGACAGTGTGCGACTGCACATACATACATGCATACATATATATCTGTACTTATAAAGCTTGGTTTCATTAATTCATTTCGTTGGTGATGCTTCATCATGTTTACTCGTCCTATCAGGGAAGGTGGCTGAAGGCCTCTGCGCGTTCTTTGGGTTGAACTGGGGGCGATAGGGTGGCTAAAGGACGGGAATGGTGGAGGAGATGACGTTGAGAAAGCGTGTAACGGAGAATGATAACGTGGAGAGGAAGGCGGGAAGGGGGTCCAGGGTTCCGCCCCGCGCGGTCGTGCCTGCGATGATGGCGTTTTGTTTTTTGTTTCTGGTATTTTTATTTTCAACTCTCTGATATTTTCCCAAACTACTTTCTGCATTGTTTTCTTTTTTGGTGTAATGTATTATATTTTATCGTGTTGCGGACCCTCCCCCCTAGTTCGTCTGTTTGATATTTTCTCTCGGTGGCATGGAAGTAGAGGCGGTACGCTTTTGCCAGTATATGCCGTCATAACAACTCATGAGGAGAAGTAAAGAGTAAATTGGACCAATATAAAACCAAATTAAATCAATAAATTCGTCTAAGCATGCCTCCTCATCTATAGATGGATAGATGTACGTTTTCACGACGATGCGCATTGCCAACCGCTTACTCAGTTTCCCGAATAGTGCGCGCGCATTGTGCGTTATATTTCTGTTTATTTGTTTCTTTAGAGGTGGCAAACCGCAGTTACGTTATCTCTTTTGCCCGTTGGCAGGGTCATTTGGTGTTATCGTTCTCCTACTTTTCTTTCATAGTTGCTTACCTAGGCACATGTACACGCAAATCTATGCTTCATTGTTTAAGCTGTATCGAATTGCCTTTAAAACAGATGATGATGATGATGATGGTGGCAATGCCATTTTCCGTAGAACAGTGGAGGAGATGGAGGAAGGAAACAACGGTAGAAGTAATGTGAATGCTACGCGGCAGCTGCAGTGCGGTGACTGTTTTAACAACCACGAGTAGACGCGGAGAGGAGGAACAAGCCGTATAACTCAAACGTAGTTGGACAGTTGTTAGTCGCGCCAATGCCCATTTGTTCATTTGTTGGTTATATATTTTATAAACTTCCTACAGGCCGTTATCGTTTTGGCTGTTAGCCCCGAAATTTCTTAGGTCCTGCGGAGGTCGGGAAAATCCTTATTGAAAAGCGAAATCGCCAGGAAACAAAAGGGAGGGAAGGGATGAAATGAAGGTGACGGAGCTTCTTTACATTCCATTCCATTCCCAAATCATTGAAGGATCTCGTTCCATTTTCCGAGTTTTTCCGCGGTTCTGACATGATAGCGGCTGAAAATCCGCATGTGGTGGCCGTTTGAATTCGCCGCGTTGACAGTTCATCACAGTTGGATATGCCAATAAGCATATGTGAAAAAGACACGTAAATCCTTTCGTCGCTATACATAGGTTGAAGTGAGGCAACGGGCTGCCTTACAAACAACAAAAAAAAGAGCACGACTATAACTCTCCGGGTGCATTTGTTTACGTCGTGTATGTATTCATATTTTTGTTTTTCTTCCATGCAGGTCCAAGACAAAAAAAATACATTTAAATATAATGGTGAAAGTTTTATGTCTGCACGGGTTCGGCCAAACAGGTGAAATATTTGAGCATCAGCTGAATAGGTTGTGTGTTAAGCTTTCTTCTGTCGCAGAATTTTATTTTGTGGATGCCCCCTATCCGTTACCGCATGACCACACGGGCTCCAACTCCATTGCAACGTATTCGTGGTGCAGGCAGCCGTGCGGCGAAGAGCCCAGCGAAGCGGATGATGATTACAGTATCGGGGACGCGGTGGTGAAGCGCCACATGGCTGCTGAGGGGATGCGCTACGACGTCATTTTGGGATTTTCTCAGGGTGGCCTTGTCGCCGCCCGTTACGTAATGCTTCGTGAGCTTCACGGCGGTGACAGCTACGGGCCCCCGCTGAAGGGACTTATATTAGCTGCGACACCAGATCCCCGTCGTACCTTCCCTGGGCTTGCCTCAGGATTTAAAGACAGTGCTCGTTACGATGCTGAAAACGATGGTTTCCTGGGACCTTTACCTTCCCTGCATATCGTGGGCAGGAAAGATGGGGTTGTGGACCCAGCGGAGAGCGCATCTTTCGCGGATGCATGTCGACCTCACGCTGACGTTTTGTGGCATGAGCACGCACACAGCTTCCCAACGCTACAGAATATTGTCATGTCTCTGAAGTCATTCTTTGAGCGCATTGCGCAGAGAAACCCTGGTAATGATGGTGGGGATAGTACTCTTACCGCGGCTTGCGAGGAGGAGTTAGAAATGATTTCATGTGTTTACGGCGAGGAATGCGTTCATCGTGGAAAGATGACCACCGTGTCGCTGCCGTTGCTGTTGAACTGCGCGGACGGAGACCTGGAGGGCAGCCCACTCGCAGCGCTACGACTGTGTGTGGCTTTGTCAAAGGGATACCCTGCTGAAATTCCAAAGTTCGATATCGTGGGCGGACCTTCCAATCACCATGTTTTCTACGAGCGCTGGAGGGCAAAGCTAGTTTCTGACACCACAGCGTTCATGCGAGAGGGACCTGAGGGCAAAAGTGGTATGTTGCTACCTGCGATAATGTTCACCGGAGAACAAGCAGTTGGTGCTCTTGATTTCCTGAAGTCCGTTTTCGCGGGGGGAGGGGAAATGCACGACAGTGCTGGTGTTGCGACGGGAGAGCAATGGAAAGAACGAAAAGTGAATGATTGGCTGTGGGAGGAGGATGACAGTGAAGGTGCGAGGAGTGCATGCATTGCCGAGTCGCACCGACGCGCGCAAGAAGTGCTTGCGGGTGGTTCTCCGTCTTTTCGGCCGTATGGCAGAGGGGATTGCGAAGGTGGAGGTTGTTACGATGCTGGTGGGAGGGGTAGGAGTCTCGAGTTTACTATCGGCCTCATTGGCAAACCGTCGGCAGGGAAGAGCACGTTTTACAATGCGGTAACTAATCCCGATAACGAGAGCAAGGCTGCAAGGGTTGCAGCGTTCCCTTTCACCACAATCGAGCCCAATGTCGGTTGTGGTTTCGGTCCCATTTTCTGTCCGTGTAGTTTGTCACAACCCTCGCCGTCAAGCACGGGACAGTGTGGTGCCAAGTATGGTCATGCTACTACTTTTGGAGCTCCACACCGGCGACACCCCATAGTGGTGAAGGATGTCGCTGGTCTCGTTCAAGGTGCCTACCGGGGTAGGGGAAAGGGGAATCGATTCCTCAACGATTTGTGCGATGCAGATGTTCTCGTACACATTGTTGATGGTGCAGGCGCGACTTACGCGGACGGATCAGCGTGTGCACCAGGGGAAGGATCCACCTTCGACGACATCATGTGGGTTCGAGGAGAATTGCACAGCTGGATATATGACAATCTCCGTGCACAGTGGGCTGCCGTAGTTCGAAAACCATTGAAAATACGAACGGTGTTCACGGGGTACCACAGTCCACCGTCATCCATCGATGCATTGCTGCGGTGTCTTGGAATCTCTACTGAAGTGGAGCTGGTTCGGCGCCTGCCAGCGTGGGGGGCTGCCGAGCTGCACTTGCTTGTGGCTACATTTGTCCATCTGCGGTTTCCCATAGTTGTAGCGCTCAACAAGGCAGATATGCGGTGCGCGGCGGACAAGTTGATTTGTACCCTGAAGGAGCGCTACCCGAACGAAACCCTTGTTCAAATGTCCGCCAAAATGGAATGCAATCTCCTTTTCTTACGACAGGTGGGCGCTGTTCGCTACGTGCCCGGTGATCACAGCTTCGAAGAAGTCGATGGGGCCCCTGCAAACGTCACGGACGCCGTAAGGAAAAGGGCGATGAAGGCCCTGGTGGAGTTGCGTGAGTTTTTTAGCCCAATGCACCCTGATACAACAACAGGCGTTCAGGCGGTCCTGGCCGCTGCCCTCTCTCTGTGCCCCGGTCACTTAGTGTATCCAGTTGATGCGATCGAGCGCCCACTAAATTCGTTTCCCCACTGTTTTCCCTTCAGGGGAGGAACCTGTGCGGGGGAGGTTTTTGATGCATTGCTACGGTCGAACCTGTTGGACGGCAAGTTGGTGCGGTTTGAAGCAGTGGATACCAAATATTTGGTGGAGGGGGGAGAAGTGTCTGTGCTTAAAAGGGACACTGTCCTGCCTGGGAGGCACGTGGTGGTGCGGGTTCTCAGCACCAAAAGACATTTGGTGGCACAAAAGCGAGAAGGAAAAGAGTGCATGTTGGGTGTGGGGCCAAAGGTGTGAGCAGGGCAGATGCGAAACGCAACCATACTTACTGTTTGAGTTTTAAGCGAAAAGTGCTGGAAGGAAGGAACTTCTGTTGTGATGCATTTAAATTGAATATGCGACTTTATGAATGTTTGCTTAACCCCCCCCCCCCTTTTCACCTCTCCCGCTTCTCTGTGTCAAAGCTCTTTTCTTAACAAGGGGAGGACTAGAGAGGGAATATCCTGTGAGGTACCGCCTTTGTATTTGTAGTTGTAGGTGTGGGTGACGCTCAGGAAAGTGTGTGCGTGTGCGTGTGTGTGTGTGTGTGTGTTGCATTTCGCAGAATATCTCATCGTTTGTACTCGGTGGTATTAGGTCTCCAGAGGAAGTCACTCCAATCGAGAAGGACCCGACGTAATAGAATAAACGGAGTGAAGGGTGTAGAAGCGTCTGTGCGGTTGGACGGGGAGGGGTAGCTGTTTGTACGGAGCTGTCTAGTGGTTGAAGGTCAAGCAGGTTAGTGATCCCACGAACTGATGTCCATCGCAGCGTCTAGTGCACGCAAAGATGGCCCGCATCACCCCTCTTCGGGTCTTACTGGGAAGGAGACTCTGCAGGATGCGCGGAAGATGGAGTACCGTGCATCCACGCTTGAGGCTGGAGGCAACGACATGGAATGCTTGCAACTGATGGAGACTGCGCTCCAGATACGCTGCAAGGAGTATGGAACGGGGTCGTCATCCCCTGAGCTCCTAAAGGAGGCATGTGACGCTGCGGAGCGTGTTGTGATGAAGTGCAATGTTCTCGGTGTAAAATTGTTCAAGGAAGGAAAATATGACGTTGCTACACCTCTCTTTGGCTACGCCATGGAGATGACAGGAGAGGGTTCCTTTCCCTTGCGCAAAGACGATGAGCGCCGCCGACGACTGCGCGGTGTGACCCTGAACAACCACGGTTGCATGGAGCGCCACCGGGGACATTTCAGTACTGCCCTGGACTACATGCAGCAATCGATGCAATGCACGGGGCAACAATCCCCCGTAGCGTTCCTAAACATTAGTGCTGTGCAGGTGCAACTGAGGTTATGTGAAGAAGCCGCGCATAGTGCGGTGTGTGCGATACAAAGTCTTGGGCCCAATCCTGAGGACCCTTCTTTGCTAGCAGTGGCGCACCACAACCTCGCTATGGCTCTGGAGTTGATCGACCCCCCACGTGCTCATGAAGAGTATCGGTTGGCGCTGGGTTTGGCTCAGAATACGATCGGTAGGAGGAGTGAGGTCACAAGAACGATCGAAAGTAATATGCAGCGGTTTGTCATGGTGCTTCACGAATATCGACCGGGTAATTCGGCTTTGACGGGTACGAACTCACCTCGCCTATTCCACGGACACACCTTGTTTGTTAGTCCGCGGTCTTGCAGCAGGGGACGTTTACCCAGTGGTCGGGATGCTGCATCTAGGACCCATCGTGTGGACATCTTTCCTCACCCTTTCGCGGTGAGTGCCAAGGAAACCGTTGCGAAGCGTAGCATCTCGCGTCCGGCCCGTGCTGACGCCGTTCATCCACCAAAGCGTTTAACGTCGTTATCACCAATGAATTAGTGTGTTTAAACCTCACAGGGCTCCACGAGGTAGAAACTAACTGACGAAGCTATCATTTATGCTGTATTTGGCACGGTTATGGAGTTCAAATGATGGCGACACCTTTGCTTATATTCTCCATGTTTCGTCTATAAATTGCTGCCACTGTTTTTTGAGCTGCGGTAAGTGGACCTAAATTTGTTGTACTCATCGTTACATCCATCACGTTCACTTACATGTGCGCTACAAGTGGAGCTGATAATAGTTTTTTTGTCGGAAGGAGCCGTACACGGGGAGCGTGTGCTTCATAATTTTTTTTTAATGTTTTCTGCTCGTGTGTGTTTTCTTATTAAGGGGGACTTGAACAGATTACGAATGTTTGAATTTCATAACTTAGACCAATGTATTTGTACCCGGATAAAGTTGCGGACGGGGCTGGCACCTTACACTGCATTCGTAGGACATAATCTTCTGTCCGGATGTAGGAGGCAGCTGCAAGTGGAGACAGAAGGAAACTTCTTAGATCTCTCTGAGCAGGAGGTGCACGTAGCGTTGGTGTGTTGGCCGCTGTTTGTCCCTTGCATTGGCGCATGCGAGTGAGCCTTGTGCGGTAACTTCCATCCGTAGCCCAGGCCTTGTGTGCTTCTTACCATAGTACGCGTCAGCACTTGCGCTCCACACGTTGCACACCCGGTGAGGTACTTGCACATGTTATTTTTTTTTTTGTTGCCAGTATGCAATATGGCATTGTTTCCCCATAAGGGGTAGAGGGACACTGTGGTGATACTCATAGTGACCTCAGCTAGTCCTCCTGAATGTTTTCGATTGTGTCGGGCTTCCCTTTCAGTGTATGTTTTTCTTTTTGCTTCATTTTCTATCCCCCCGCGGACCGGTGGGTGCGTATGTACTACTTTGTGACATGTACATGTATATATCTTTGTGGTGCTCCATGAGTTAGTTGCTTTCCTATTTCTCTTTTACCCAAATGTTTCTCTACGCTGCTCGATTGACGGTTCATCTGTTGTTGACGCGCATTTCCCCCTTTTCACCTCTCCCGCTTCTCTGTGTCAAAGCTCTTTTCTTCTTAACAAGGGGAGGACTAGAGAGGGAATATCCTGTGAGGTACCGCCTTTGTATTTGTAGTTGTAGGTGTGGGTGACGCTCAGGAAAGTGTGTGTGTGTGTGTGTGTGTGTGTGTGTGTGTGTGTGTGTTGCATTTCGCAGAATATCTCATCGTTTGTACTCGGTGGTATTAGGTCTCCAGAGGAAGTCACTCCAATCGAGAAGGACCCGACGTAATAGAATAAACGGAGTGAAGGGTGTAGAAGCGTCTGTGCGGTTGGACGGGGAGGGGTAGCTGTTTGTACGGAGCTGTCTAGTGGTTGAAGGTCAAGCAGGTTAGTGATCCCACGAACTGATGTCCATCGCAGCGTCTAGTGCACGCAAAGATGGCCCGCATCACCCCTCTTCGGGTCTTACTGGGAAGGAGACTCTGCAGGATGCGCGGAAGATGGAGTACCGTGCATCCACGCTTGAGGCTGGAGGCAACGACATGGAATGCTTGCAACTGATGGAGACTGCGCTCCAGATACGCTGCAAGGAGTATGGAACGGGGTCGTCATCCCCTGAGCTCCTAAAGGAGGCATGTGACGCTGCGGAGCGTGTTGTGATGAAGTGCAATGTTCTCGGTGTAAAATTGTTCAAGGAAGGAAAATATGACGTTGCTACACCTCTCTTTGGCTACGCCATGGAGATGACAGGAGAGGGTTCCTTTCCCTTGCGCAAAGACGATGAGCGCCGCCGACGACTGCGCGGTGTGACCCTGAACAACCACGGTTGCATGGAGCGCCACCGGGGACATTTCAGTACTGCCCTGGACTACATGCAGCAATCGATGCAATGCACGGGGCAACAATCCCCCGTAGCGTTCCTAAACATTAGTGCTGTGCAGGTGCAACTGAGGTTATGTGAAGAAGCCGCGCATAGTGCGGTGTGTGCGATACAAAGTCTTGGGCCCAATCCTGAGGACCCTTCTTTGCTAGCAGTGGCGCACCACAACCTCGCTATGGCTCTGGAGTTGATCGACCCCCCACGTGCTCATGAAGAGTATCGGTTGGCGCTGGGTTTGGCTCAGAATACGATCGGTAGGAGGAGTGAGGTCACAAGAACGATCGAAAGTAATATGCAGCGGTTTGTCATGGTGCTTCACGAATGTCGACCGGGTAATTCAGCTTTGACGGGTACGAACTCACCCCGCTCATCCTGCGGACACACCTTGTTTGTTAGTCCGCGGTCTTGCAGCAGGGAACGTTCGCCCAGTGGTCGGGATGCTGCATCTAGGACCCATCGTGTGGACATCTTTCCTCACCCTTTCGCGGTGAGTGCCAAGGAAACCGTTGCGAAGCGTAGCATCTCGCGTCCGGCCCGTGCTGACGCCGGTCATCCACCGAGTGCCGCAGCAGCGGCGGCAACAGCACCCGGGGTAAATTCGAAAACATCACTGTCGAGGCCTGCTGCATGGCAGAGCCAGACAAATGGCGGGTCTGCTTCCCATGGCAGCGGTTTGAAGGGCGGTAATTCAACGAAATCGGGTGGAGCTTCGCCGAATGCTAGTCGTCTTCCACCCATTTCGCAGGGCTCGAGGGCTACGTTACGCGAGTCTGGTGGCCCCTCCGAGCACCACCGTGGGGCGAATGTGGGTGAACAGTCAAAATCTTTGACCAAAAACAATGAGAGGGTTTCAAATAAAGGTGGCGTTGCGCTCTCAGTGGCTACAAGGTCTCCCGTCGCCGCTACGAGAATGCCATATAAACGGGAAGCTACGGCACGACCTGGTGATGTCGGGTCCCAAGGGAAAGGTGCAGGTTTTGTCGACAATGAGTCGGTGCACACAAAGTCCAATGCGAAGAGTGGTGCCAGTCGATCTGAATGTAGACCACCAATGAAGGGTTCGATGAGGTCAAACATCTCCCTCTCACAACCGAATGCTCAGTCTTCGCCGGTAAGTGTGGGAGCAACCGGCTCGAATCAGAGGACCCCAGGTCGACGTAACAGTCCCAAAGGAAGGACGCAGTCTGCTGCTGTGGAGCCGTCAGCGCCCTCGCGTCCGACTCAGCAGGCTGTTGGGGGTCGCAGCGCTGTCGGCAGGAAGTTATCCCCCAATGCAGAGCGCACCCGACCGGTTGCGCAGTCGCCTGCTGCTCGCGACAGTTCGGGAAGGAAAATGCAATCCGTTGCTGCGGATCCTGATGCTCCATTTCTGTACAATCAGCAAGCCGGTGGTACAGGTAACAAGACTGGCAGGAGGGTATCTTCTTCAGCTCGCGAATCTTCACCATCCTCGCGTCCGACCCATCAGGGTGTTGGGGGCCGCAGCGCTGTCGGCAGGAAGTTATCCCCCAATGCAGAGCGCACCCGACCGGTTGCGCAGTCGCCTGCTGCTCGCGACAGTTCGGGAAGGAAAATGCAATCCGTTGCTGCGGATCCTGATGCTCCATTTCTGTACAATCAGCAAGCCGGTGGTACAGGTAACAAGACTGGCAGGAGGGTATCTTCTTCAGCTCGCGAATCTTCACCATCCTCGCGTCCGACCCATCAGGGTGTTGGGGGCCGCAGCGCTGTCGGCAGGAAGTTATCCCCCAATGCAGAGCGCACCCGACCGGTTGCGCAGTCGCCTGCTGCTCGCGACAGTTCGGGAAGGAAAATGCAATCCGTTGCTGCGGATCCTGATGCTCCATTTCTGTACAATCAGCAAGCCGGTGGTACAGGTAACAAGACTGGCAGGAGGGTATCTTCTTCAGCTCGCGAATCTTCACCATCCTCGCGTCCGACTCATCAGGCCGCTGCCACTCACGACGCAACTAAGAAGAAACTCCATACTGTTACCATGGAGGTTGAGGGGGCTGCGCGCCGGGGTCAGCATGCCGCTGATGCCCACAGCGCCGTCGGGCGACTATCACCCAATGCACCTTCAAACGATACGGGGTCTCCTGTAAGGAAATTTCCTCAACCAAAGGCCTCTCCATTTTCTGCCACCAAGGATAAACAAGGCAGGTCGCCCATTTCCAAATCCAGTGTTATGGGACCGGGCGTCCCCCCATTGTCCGTTGATGCGCCGTCAAGAAGGATCCAGGGCCTCCCACCTGGAGCAAATCTTGTTACGTACGTTGTTGATCGCTTAGATATGCTTTTGTTCGATGAGGAAGATTTGTGGCGCAAGTCAGGCTGTGCGGTTACCATTCAAAGAGCTTACCGTGCTTTCAAGGCTCGACAGTTGTTCGAGGCAGTAAAGTCCAAAAGCGCCCGCGACCGTGTACTGGATGGGGTAAGAAGGTCAATAGCAGCCCGTAAGATTCAAAGGACTTTTAGGAGGCACCTGAGTATAAGATCGGGTTCTACCGCACGTTACAAGAACCGTGACGTTCTTGCCAATGAAATAAACAGGGCCGCTGTGCGTATCCAGTGCTGTGCGCGGCAGTGGCGGGCCCGACGGCGTCTAGCGCGGAGGCAGTTCTTGAAGAATAACGCATCTTCTGCTGCCTTCCGACTGCAGACGTGGTGGCGCAAGGTTATGGCAACCCGAAGGGTGGAGAAACTGCGAGAAATGCACCAACTTGTTAAAAACGAGGTGGCCCTGAGGGAACGGCAAGAAGTTGCGGCCACGGTCATACAGAGCCAGTGGAGGAGACGAAGGGCAGAGCAGCAGACACGGGAGGCGAGGCTGAGGGCGGCTCGACTCCGGCGAAGGCATCTGGAAGCTCGCTACTTATCCGCCGCGCGGAAAATCCAAAAGGCGTGGCGTTTGTATATTTCTAGAAAGGAGCTCAATAAAATGAGGGAACTGCGGGCCGCGCGTGAAGAGAGACTTCGTGAACACCAGCGGCGGTGCGATGCTGCCAAGAAGCTTCAGGCCTTTGGCAGGCGGATTATTGTGGCGAGAAATGCAGGGCCTCTGCTCGATGTTGCTCGTGAGAACGCAGCAAGGCGCATTCGTGGTCATTGCCTGCAGAGTCGGGCAGCTTCGAAGATTCAGCGTGCGTACCGTCTCTATCGGTCGAAATCTCTCCTGAAGCGTATGAAAAAGGAACGCAGAAGGCAACTCCTGGACTCGCGTCTTAGTGCGTTTGCGTTCACTATGCAAAGAATTGGCCGCGCTTACTTCGTCCGGCTTTCACTGGGCCGATCACTTTATCAAATGGCAGTGGAGGTCCAGGAGTTTGTGCGGAGGGAGCGCGATCTTGAAGAGGCTAACCGTTCGTCAACGGTCGTTTCTGGACACCATAGAGTTCATGAGCCCTCCAGCGTGAGAGGGGGATTGGAAGGTGTTCCATTTATGCGTCGGTCACTACCCGACGGGTGTACAAATGACAGGCATCACTCCGCGTTATCTCCAACACCACTTGACGTGATGCCAAAGGTAAAAGGGTCTCTGACCTCTCACAGGAGCGTTTGTCAGCTGCTACCGTCACCCGCTGAGGATTCAAGGCTACCAAAACCGTTAGCTAACGGTGCAGGGCGACTGTTGCCACTGGCTGGGGACGAGCAAATCGAGCGGCTGCCAGGGGTCGGGGGATTGGGAAGTGCCAGCGGAGCTGTCCGAGAGGATCCTGCCATCTCGTGCCAGCAAGTGCCAGAAAAACCCACCCCGCGCGCAGAAGGCGTTAAGTTGGAATTGACGATGCCGTGTTCTCCACGGGATGTAGGTGTTGTACCTGAGTTGCAGCACCTTGCTACGCCTATTATTCCGGAGGAGCGTGTCGGATTGTCATTGATAAAAGAGCATGCTATGTATTCAGAGCCCGGGGAGCGGCCAGCATTGTACTTGGAAGGTGTTGAGCCGTCGGCCACGGAGCTAAACCTAGATATTAATGAACCTGTAGGAGAATTTGCGAGGCCGGATAATGGTGGGCATTCGGCTGAAGAAATCGTTAAGTTTTTGGGGCATGAAGGAATTGATCGCTCTTTTGATGTTGTTGGGGAGTGTGAGGTGGTGGGACACCAAGAGAAGTCTGCCCTGGGTGCCGCACTAGCCGAAGAAAGAGAAAAGTGGCGACAAGTGCGGAAGGATGAAATAAAGTTCTACAATGACTGCTGCAACAGTCGCTTGGAGGCAAACGAATATCGTTTGCGGAAGATTGCAGAGGCTGAAACCGCGGAAGAGGTGCTAACGCTGTTGCCTCGTCCACCACTCATGCGGCACCGACCAGTGGCCCCGAGGCGAACGTACTCGAAATCAGCGGAGTCCTCATCAAATTTGCAATCTCAAGACCGGTCACAAGATGAAGAGGCCAATAACTTAAGGGACCAAGCGGCGTTGGCAATCACTCGCTTAGCACGAGGATATCTTGCTCGCCTGCACTACCGTGTGTTGCGGGAACTTTTCGCCGACTACGTGAACTGCAGGATCGGGGTAGATCGGTCGGAGTCACCCGATCTGGAGTACAAGGAGCTTCAGAAATGTTCTCGCCTGGTTATGGACGGCACGGACCAGTTTCGGCGCTTGCGCCGCGTAAACGTCGTTTTGTCTTTCTTGCGTGCGAAGGTTAGCATGATGCATGTTAGTTGCCGCATGCCACCTAGAACACCGAGGCAGTTTGCAGAGCGCCCTCAACCAGAATGCGTTTCGAATGTAGGTGATGCCCTTGAAGTTCTCAAAGGTTTCATGCGCATCATACAGTCGAAGAAGGAGGTAGCCTCCCGTCGTGCCGCGGCTACTATCAACCGAAGGAACGAAGAACCACTAGAAGCACTGGAAGTGCTAAATGGCTTGGCCCTTATCTTCCGTGCCAAACAGGAGCGTAGGGCTCGTAAGGATGCAATTGAAGCTCGCATGGCCCAGCAAGAGGGTATGTGCTCTGTGTTGGAGAAGCCATCCTCGACTATTGAATCATTCCTCCTGTGTGCAGTGGCTAGGAGGGAGTTGCAGAGGCGGAGATCGCTTGTGGAAGAGAGACGCAGACTCAGTGCTGCATGCGAAAAGATACTGCCCTTCATGCAGATGCATTTGGCCAGGCGTGAAGTTGAGAGGCGGAAGGCACTCGTGGAGGAGAGACGCAGACATAGTGCTGCATGTGAAAAGATATTGCCGTCGATGCAGATGCACTTAGCCAGGTGTGAGGTTGAGAGGCGGAGATCGCTTGTGGAGGAGAGACGCAGACATAGTGCTGCGTGTGAAAAGATATTGCCTTTCATGCGGATGTATTTAGCCAGGCGTGAGGTTGAGAGGAGGAAGGCACTCGTGGAAGAGAGACGCAGACTCAGTGCTGCATGCGAAAAGATACTGCCTTTCATGCGGATGTATTTAGCCAGGCGTGAGGTTGAGAGGAGGAAGGCACTCGTGGAAGAGAGACGCAGACTCAGTGCTGCATGCGAAAAGATACTGCCTTTCATGCGGATGTATTTAGCCAGGCGTGAGGTTGAGAGGAGGAAGGCACTCGTGGAGGAGAAGCGTGTGACGGATAGTGATGCGGAGTGTCTGCTAGATGAAGCTGCAATGAAGGTTCAGCGTGCGTTCCGTTCGTACAAGGCTAGACGGTCGGTGAAGGAGAGGCTCGTCGCCAAGGAGCGTTACTGGGGTTCCATTCAAGCACACGATGAGGAGATTGCGGCCGCCGTGGCAGCCATTGTGAGCGACTCCCCCGAGGGTGCGGATCTGTGGGCTAGCCTCGGGCACTACTATTACCAAGTTACTACACAGAAGGGAGGCTCTGTAGGTGATAGTGCCAGTATCGCGGACCAATATGTTGTGGTTATGCAGCAGCACATGCGTGGGTTGGCCTCGTGGAAACTTGTACAGGCACTCCGCTCGGAACAACGCCCACCCCGTGGAGCGCTATGACGGTGGGACCCTTCCCCCTTAGAGCTCTGTTTTAGTCTGTCTCTGTGTTGTGGGCTCAACGACAATTTTTCTTTCCCCTTCTTTCTCCCCCTTTATAAGTATGGCACGGGGGCAGTTTGTATACGCCGTGTAATGTCGACAGGAGAAATATGGAGGGGTGTGTAGGATATTTGTATGAACATATATATGTGTATACGTGGTGATCATACGTCATGTACAGGCGGTTCCATTTGCGTTGCGTGGGAAGTATGCACATAACGCAACATTCACAACTTATGTATGGATAGTATATATCTATATCTATATCTATCTATCTATCTATATTATATAATATATATATATATATATATATATATAT
>NC_026744.1:4447508-4470850 GCF_000210295.1 Trypanosoma brucei gambiense DAL972 | reverse complement strand
CAGACATAGTGCTGCATGTGAAAAGATATTGCCGTCGATGCAGATGCACTTAGCCAGGTGTGAGGTTGAGAGGCGGAGATCGCTTGTGGAGGAGAGACGCAGACATAGTGCTGCATGTGAAAAGATATTGCCTTTCATGCGGATGCATTTGGCCAGGCGTGAAGTTGAGAGGAGGAAGGCACTCGTGGAAGAGAGACGCAGACTCAGTGCTGCATGCGAAAAGATACTGCCCTTCATGCAGATGCATTTGGCCAGGCGTGAAGTTGAGAGGCGGAAGGCACTCGTGGAGGAGAGACGCAGACATAGTGCTGCATGTGAAAAGATATTGCCGTCGATGCAGATGCACTTAGCCAGGTGTGAGGTTGAGAGGCGGAGATCGCTTGTGGAGGAGAGACGCAGACTCAGTGCTGCATGCGAAAAGATACTGCCTTTCATGCGGATGTATTTAGCCAGGCGTGAGGTTGAGAGGAGGAAGGCACTCGTGGAGGAGAAGCGTGTGACGGATAGTGATGCGGAGTGTCTGCTAGATGAAGCTGCAATGAAGGTTCAGCGTGCGTTCCGTTCGTACAAGGCTAGACGGTCGGTGAAGGAGAGGCTCGTCGCCAAGGAGCGTTACTGGGGTTCCATTCAAGCACACGATGAGGAGATTGCGGCGCCGTGGCAGCCATTGTGAGCGACTCCCCCGAGGGTGCGGATCTGTGGGCTAGCCTCGGGCACTACTATTACCAAGTTACTACACAGAAGGGAGGCTCTGTAGGTGATAGTGCCAGTATCGCGGACCAATATGTTGTGGTTATGCAGCAGCACATGCGTGGGTTGGCCTCGTGGAAACTTGTACAGGCACTCCGCTCGGAACAACGCCCACCCCGTGGAGCGCTATGACGGTGGGACCCTTCCCCCTTAGAGCTCTGTTTTAGTCTGTCTCTGTGTTGTGGGCTCAACGACAATTTTTCTTTCCCCTTCTTTCTCCCCCTTTATAAGTATGGCACGGGGGCAGTTTGTATACGCCGTGTAATGTCGACAGGAGAAATATGGTGATATGGAGGGGTGTGTAGGATATTTGTATGAACATATATATGTGTATACGTGGTGATCATACGTCATGTACAGGCGGTTCCATTTGCGTTGCGTGGGAAGTATGCACATAACGCAACATTCACAACTTATGTATGGATAGTATATATCTATATCTATATCTATCTATCTATCTATATATATATATATATATATATATATATATATATATATATGATTTCCTATTGTTGGTACTTTTAATTTTATATGTGTTTTGCTCTCTCCACGTAACTACCGCCTTTTTTTTGTCATTACTTTTCTCCCTCCCTTGCACTAATGGTGCGTTTTCATTTTGTATTTGGTTGAATGGATGGCGAAGAGCAGGAGAGTGGATGTGGCAGACACTATGTATACTCTATAGGGGTCATTACTTGAGCGGAAAAAGAAAACGCAAAGGAGCCAGGAAGGAAAAAAGACTTTCCCTTTACAATCTAATGCTGAACTTCTCCTTCTTTTTGAAGCATTGGGCGCTGTTAGCACGGGTTTGTCTTTGGTTACTTTTCTCGGTGTGGCGGTTATCGTGTACTCGAATATTTTGCTCTTGAGTTAATAATCTTTCTTTTTTATTTTGTTTTAAAAATTTGACTCCTATAATTTAATTACACTGTGACCAGTGGCTTGTGTATCACTACCGCTGGGCGGTGTATATAGCTGTTCAAAGAGTGGAACAGAGAGAGGAACCTAGAACACACTAATACGAATAGGAATAGAGAGGCGGAATGCTCTTTGAACCTTCGGGGGACTTACGCGTGGATTATAGCGCCTTCTGCCACACGCTACGAACCACGGAGAGGGAGGAGGTTTATCGCTCATTGATAACGAACACGCAACAGAAAGCGGAGAGGGAGACAAAGCACTCTCTGTCACCAGAGGACGAGGCGATTCTCCTTCAATGGGAGGAACCCAATCGAATGCAAACACTGCAACAAGAGCCCTTACCGGAGGTTGAGAAGGCCAAAGAAAACCCCACTTCCAAGCGTCACGGTACCGGAGCGAAGCGTGAGGGCGCGACCCCCTCCAGAAAGAAAAGCGAACACAACGATACTTCTCCCTCAAATCCTCAGCCGCCGCCTCCACCAACTGTTTTTTACATTCTAATGCGTCACCTCAAGTTTTGTCTCAACGAACGAGATATGAGGCCCCTTGCTCTTGCCATACCGTATTGCACTTCGCTGGTGTCCGTTGAGTTCGTGGGGTGCGGCTTATCGCGCGAGAGCTATTTCCTGCTTGTGGAGGCATCGTATAAGAGTCGCCGCTTAGTTTCTATGACTGTCGACTTCAACTGTGCCCCTAAACCAGGATTTTACGAGGACCCGACGATTGCTATTGCGCCTGTGGAAGTACCGAAGGTAAGAGAATTGTTTCCAACAGAAAAGAATGTTCCCAGCGTACGGTTTGATGATCGTAAGCGGGCCCCTTCCAGGGATCTAACCTCTTTGCACACAGAGTCTGTAGTGACCAGCATTCGTGCGGACGGACAGTCATCTGGAGGTGCAGCATCGGAGGCTCTCCCAACTTTTTCGCCATCTGCGTATCGTGGGCTTAACAATGTACCTTCGTTGCTTGATCTTCAAATACGTGAGGAGAAGGAGCGAAAGGGAAAGACAGACTCCAAGAAGCAGGCGCAGCTTCAACAGCAGCGCGAAACGCTTGCACAGTTCGATAGAGAAAACCGCATCCCGGTCCCTCCCGGGTGGCCGGCTGCGCTTCTTACTGGCGTGAAGCATTTGAGTCTCCGAGGGAACGGTATTAGTGATAGAGATGCCATCCTAACAGCTTCATTGCTCTCGGCTCATCCCCGTAGTGAGCTGATAAGCCTCAATCTGTGGGGAAATAACATTTCCGATGATGGCGCTGTAGCGCTTGCGCGGCTTTTGAAGAAGAATCGCACGCTGCAGGTGCTTGACCTTGGGCACAATGACATTGGAGACAGGGGCCTTGCTGCCTTGGTTGACTGTTTCAGAATACAAGAAATGCCCGCCGAGGAACTGCCAGCGTACCGAAAGCGGCACCTGTCACGTTACAACGCCACTGCGAAGGAGAAGAGCATGATATCATCCTTGCCGCCGCCATACCCAAGTTACCAAGAGTTATACAACACTTGGCACTTGTGCAGGTACCCCACCCCTGTAGAGGACAGGCGGGAGTCAAAGAAGGGACTGCAGGCCAAGGCGAGGAAGGCGGAGCCGGCCCCCGCTCGACCGACGGCCCCATTTGACCGCGACTGCTTTCGTTTGGACGATCCCCCGCGTGTTCGGGCTCCTGGCAACACGGTTCTGCGCTGCCTCAACCTTGGAAACAACAAACGCCTGACATACGAAGGTGCTGTTGAAGCTCTGCGTGTGTTGTCGCTGCATGAGCCGATCGATGATGCAGACATGGCGATGCTACGGCACTGCGCTGTGAAGCCACCGGAACCTTATTGTGTCTCCATCTCATTGAGCAGCTTCGTTGTGCATCATGCTGGGGATAACAGGCTTCTGGACGTACAGAACGACCTGAGCAAGTTGTTGCAGTATCGGTTGGAGCGGCTTAGGCAACTTCCTGTTGATGACGCCGCGCCAGTGGAGGACGTGAAAAAACGGTCGCCGCGCGGTAAGAAATGATTAGCTCTCATGTATTTGTTCACAGCACGTTTTCAACGCACGCGTAATACATACGTAAATGGCTATGTACATGTGTCATTGCAATGTGGGGCGGGGACGCCGGATCTCTGCCCAGGTTTCGGCGTGTGCTCACGCTGTCGGAGCGCGCCACTACAATGTGGCATTGTATTTTCTTGAGGAATTCTCTCTGTTTCTATCTTTTTTTTTTTTGCTGTGTCTTTTGTTTTTTTTTTTTGTCGTTACCCCCTTCATGCAACCTTCCCCCCATTTTTCTTCATCCTTAGGTACAGGCATTTGAGCGAAGCAATCACACTGGTGGGTCACCTCGTTCCCGTTGCTTTTTTACTTTCACTGCCACTGTGACGTCAATAAGAGGGAGGGGGGAAATAACGCTGAGAAAACCGTTAGTAGCAATTGAATATTTAACTGAACGTTTGTGTTGAAACGGGAGTGGTGGGCTAATCAATTGAACCGCTCGCTGTATTATTAGGTGCACCCCAAGGAAATGTCATGGCGAGCGCGTTTTACGCCCTGTGTTGCCTCCCTAACCGTGTGGCTGAACCCCAAGGATCCCAACTGTTTCGGAGTACGCAACTGGTGGCGTAACAATCTACCGGAGTTACAGCTTTTGAATCCTTTCTGCAGTTTTACTATCCAAGAACTGTCTTTTGGCGAGCCTCACATGTACATCAACTATACGCCCACAGATCAGCGCATGATCCGTCTTGCTGGCGCCACAGAGGATGAGTGCGAGGACATAATGGAGGCTTGTATAACTTATGGCATGAACCACGCCATTATTGAGCGTCCTCGCACCGATGACGGTGGTGATTTATCAACCAGCCAGCCATCACATCGTTCGGGTATACGGAGAGTTTCATGTCCAAGTTGGAAGTTTCCCCTCCTGCGGATATTGGTCAGCGTACACCGGAGGGAGTTGACGACCCCGGACAGAAACCTCGCGTATACCCCAGAAATGTCGGTTTTAAAATAATGCCGTGAGGGTTCCATATACGTGTGTGTGTGTGTGTGCTTACATGTCCCAGGGAGGAGCGGCCACCAGCAGTTGAAGTCAGTCTTCAATTTCTGTTTAGGTGTTTGTGAGGAGTCCTTTGATGACCTGCTACGGAAATTGGTTCATTCCGATCTCTCTTCTTTTATTCCAGGCATGAATAGTCTCCAAGGTATTGATCAAGCACGGAATCGGTGAGGTGAGAAGGAGGAGGAATTTCTATATGGGGCAATGAGGTTGTAGAGCGGGTTCCACGAATGTGAAAGAATGATAGGTGAGGGAAGTTGCTTTCAGTGTCTGCTGAGTGGGAGAGATGTTACTGAGCACCCGTGCCAGACAGGGTAATGCATTGTTATTGGGCGTGCCGTACGGGGGGGGGGGGGGTGCGCACTCTTTCTGATACTGGAGGCGTTGGGTGGAGCCTTAAGGTCTCTGCCCGTCTACACGTAGGTATGAATGTTTGTTCCGTGTCATCTGTTTTTTTTTTTGCAATCTCGATCTTTTTATATCGTTTGTACTCTCTGCTGCTTCTGTTCCAGACACCAACCGCAATCCATTCTTCCCTCTTTCCTACTTACAAACCTTGTCACGGCACTAGCGCCTGTGCTGCACCGACGGGTTAAGCTACGAGTGCATATTTTCTGCGGCGTGATGAGTAACCCTTTTGAGAAAGTTGCGAGGGGCATCGCATTTAAAATGCGCTCGAAGGTGCACAAACAGGGTTATAGTAACACTGTGATGGCTCAGCAGGCACGGCGCTTGTCACCCACAGGGTTGCTAGCGATGGAAAGACTTACTGAGTTAACTGCACTGCAGCAGAGGCATCAATGTACGTTTGATCCCGCGTTGCGTAGTAAGGCCACACAGATCCTTCGCACGCTTCCGCTTCTTTCTATAGATGAAGATCCTTACTTTACACACACGCAGAGGGCGCTTCGCCTTGCTGCATATTTTGGCGCGGTTGACCTTCCTGTTACATACGCGCTGATAAACCAGCACACGAAGAACGCGTTTATGCTTGACGCGTTTTCCATGGCATCGTTCTTTTACACACTGGCGAAGTTGAAACATCCGCAGACAAAGGAAATCGTTGGCATTCTGCTCCCACGGTTGCGGGAGGTTGCGCCAGAGTTGATAGCTCGTGAAGCGGTTCACATCCTTCGCCTTTTGTGTAGCATTCAGATGGCTGACGCACAGCTGGTCAAAGTCGTCACAGAAACTGTAGTGGCTACTGCTGCCGATGTGCCGCTGAGGGACGCTCGTCAATGCGCCTTCATATTGTCGGAAACATTCCCGGAGGAGGCACAGCGTATTTTGGGTGCGGTGGAGCATCGGTTGTGCGATGATATCGATATGAATGCGGACGCAAACGAAGTTAAGACAACTATCTTGGATGTATGCCGTGTGGTTTCAGCCACCTGCAAGGGTCCTCGCCGGTTACTCAATAGTGTGGCTCGTCGTTCCATGGAGTTGCTCCCACAGCTCACCCCACTCGATGTGGCTTTCGTTGTGAAAGCCTTCCATTTGAGTTCCTACCGTCATTTGAGGCTATTGCGCGTGCTATCCTCATCATTGGCCGCAAGTTTTCCAACAAGCAATGTCACCAAGGAGCACGGCCTTGCTGCGTCCATTGTCGTGCAGTCACTGGCTCATTTCTATTTATCGGGCTGCGAAGAAGTTGTAGTGACACTAGTTAATGCATCCGTTAATGTGCTAGAAGGTCTCAATCTGGCTCTCACTCTACTTGCTTGCGTGCGGTTGCGATGTGTCTCACCCGGTGTAGACCCCGCAGTGGATGCACTATGCAGCGGAGCCCCAATGAGGCGCTATGTTCATAATGCCCACAGCATGCAAGTCACTAGCCGAATTTTATATGGTCTGGCTCACGCGGGTCGCTGCAGATCCGATGAAGAAGTGGCGATCGTGCTTCCGTTGCTGAAATCTGTGGTGCGCACCCCCGGCGCCCTTCGAGACGATTGCAGGGGGTTCCTGTTAGACGCCGTTACAGCCCTTGGCGCTGACGGTGAGTGTAGCAACGATGCCCTGCAGGAGCAAGTGCGTAAGGTTTATGAGCGGTTGTCGCAAGATGGTGGTAAGTAGCGGACTACAGATTAGTATTGCAGTGTGAAACCGTTCTGGCTGTAGTGAGTTGCTGCACGACATGTTACGTCTCTTTTTTCCGTCTTTCGGATTGCGGCAAAACGCTTTTGTCTACTTCCAAGATTAGTGCCCCGCGTGTGAGTGTTTACTTGCGACTGAAGTCGAAAGCATTCGTGGGTGCGTCTGTGAGGAAGTGAGGAATGGGGTTGTGAGGAGGGGTGCAGAGTGAGAAAAAAAAGATTACGAACATAAAATTGACTTATGTTTCCCTCTGTTAAAGTGTTTGTTTGTGCTTTTCCTACGGAAGAATACAGCTTTTTAAATGTGGTTCCACTGTTCCTCACCGATGCGGTTGCAGTCTAATACCTGTCGGTGCCGTCTTTACCATTGTTATTCGTCTTTACTCTTGTCTTTCATTTCCGTCCTTTTGTTTGGCTGCGGCACGCCGCCCTTGCATGAAACTGGAAACATTGTTGTTTTCACGGGTTAGTTCGTGGGGTACAAGCGATGTTTACAGACAGCATTCTTATGAGCCCGGACTTTGACGAGGAGGGTTACTTACGCTACGCTATCCATGCTTCAAGTTGTAAGACGGAGCAATCGCGCCTCACCTCCTGTTCAGCAGCGGTGCGGGAGGAGATGCATAACATCCTTACGGAGAATGTGGAGGATATGCTTCAGCAGGTGACCGCTGCGAGTTGCGCACAAAGAGACGCTGCCGCCGTCCGCCAGGCTGCTGCTACGCTTATGCACTCCGCCAGTAGGCTCAGGCACACCATTTACGAACCTTACCATCTCATCAAAGGGAGCATTACGAAGCTGCGGAACACGAACGTCGCCCTAAATACGTTGCGGAGTGTCATTAGGTTTATCAACCTTACAACGCGACTGAAGGGTTTGCTTCCCGATGACATTGTTCGTGCTGCCCGAACGATGCGGGAGGTCGAGGAGCTTCTTCAGGCTGCAAACATCGCGGCTATCGACGTGGTGCGTTCTCGCATGGATGTTGTTGAGAGGTCAGCGACAGTCATTCGGTCCAGAGCACAAGATATGCTGCGGCGTGCGGACTCGCGGGATGCATCCAATGTTACTACCGCCTTACAATGCTTCGTTGCCTTGGGAAGTGCTTCGCGTGTGATAAGTGGCTTTATGACCGAGCAGAAACGAGAGGTTATGAAGACACTTATGCGAGAACTGGATATCCAGGTAATAGCTAATGAAATTAATGATGAGTGTACCGCCACCGCCAGCGATGTTGATTACGTTGGCTCACGAACTTGTGAAGTTCTTGCATCTCATTTGCAGGCTGCCCTCAGGGCCACGGCAACGCACACGGGCAGTGTTATTGCGTTGTGGCGCGTCCTTGTGAAAAAAGCAGATCCCGTCACGCAAATTCCGTACCTCAGTGCTGTGGATAACCCCACGTCTGTGCTTGGGGACTACTGGCACTTTGTCACGGATAAGTTACGGGAGCGGCTGCAGGCCATACAAAAGCGCCCCAATTTTTTCTACGCAATGGCGCGCGACATATTGCGCTACCGTTCACTTCTCGTCACCTTTTTGGACGATGTGGTAGAGTTATTGGAATTGCTGGATCAACTTATGGGGTTGGATGCATCAAGTAATGGTCGCCCGAATACCAGCGGTGGTGGAGGCGCCGGAGCTTGTCTCCCTAGCGGTGTTGAGCAACTGAGGTGCATGTGGCTTTCACATGTGACGCGCGAGGTAAACGAGCGCTTTGGTGCTCAAATTATGGATCGGCACCGCGAGCGGTTGCACGGCGTCATTTCAAGGTTGAATTCCATAATTCCAAGCGGAGGTAACAAACCACTCCCCAACCTCTCGGTAGACCTCCAGCGTCCCCAGGTTCCTGCCATCGCGCACGTGTTAGACGTACGTAGTTATGCCACGCTGGCGATGCGAGATGTGATGGAGTATCAACGTGACCCCCAAACCCTTTCGACGGTACTAGCTTGCACGTTGCAGTGCCTCGCAGGATTCATGCAACGTGTTACGGAAACAAGTATGAGGTGGCCTCTACCCCCACTTCCTTCGGTGTCCTCTGACGTTAACACGCTGCAAATGCTCCATATATGTATAAGTAACGCCTGTACACAACTTAGCATGGATTTTGCTGTTATGCTTGCCTCGTTGCCTGAGGGGGAGGAGGATGAAGACAGGGGAGAATTCGTTGGGGGTCGAGACGATATGTGGCAATCATCTGGCGGAGGATGCGACGGGGCGGGGGGAGTGTGCTGTGACGAATCTGCTGTGAGTACGCGGAAGCTGGTCGCAGAGAGACAAAGAAAACTTCTTGAAGTCACAATAAATCTAAAGAAAATTAGCGAAAAGGTTGTGCGCCCATTTTTCAGATCCGTTTCGGTCCTGTTGCTTGATTCTGTGTCTATGTGTGTGGACGGAGCGTGCGGTCAAGAGGCTGCGGGCATAAGTCAACTGCAGAGTCAAACAGTGCATTTCATGTCTCATTACTATTATTTGTTTGATCCGCAGACCCCCACACTAGTTGACAGCGTGCGGCGGATCACAGACAGCCTTATTGTAAGGCTGATGGTTGCTGTGACACTGGTGTACCCCTTCACCAAAGAGGTGCGGGAGCACTTGACTGTTTGCCTCCACCAGGTTCCTCGTGTGGCTATATCATTTGGGCCGAGCACTCAAGGGGCTATGGGAAGAAGTACAATGGTGCTTAAGGGACAGCTTCACCAGTTGGCAATGTGGTACAACGCGTCAGAGGAAGCGCTTGAGACACCTGAGGGAGTGTCACGTGCAGCCCTCGCCACACTTCCGTTAGTGGTTTCCCGTTTGCTGTTACTTCAGCGCGTTTTTCGACCCTCCGCTGCTGTAGGGGGACCATCTGCCGTCATGGGTGTTACTCCTGAATGTTTCATCGAAACTATTGAGGCCGCCGTGCTGGACCAGTTATGTGTTGGCAACGTACCGGAGGGTGACCTCGCGAAGCGTGTCGCTGACAATTCGCATGCGGCTGAAAGGTTAGGGAAGGTGATGGATGCTGTGGAACGGTGTTTTCTTATGGCCATAGAGGCATTGAGTGGGGATGCCGCGCAGGAGGCGACCGTGCGGTGGGTGAAGCAGCTTTGGGTGCTACTCGACCATCGCCAGGTAGGGAAGTGAAACACATGCGTGGGCTAATGGAACGAGGGTTTTGCTTTGCTTGCCGTGCCTTGTGTGGTGTGGAAGTTGTCGCCGGTGTTGTTGGGACACGCGTTGTTTTCTCAGTCTTTGCCTTTCTGTCTTGTGTTTTAATTGTCTACTTCGTGTCCCTTCACTTTCTCGTGTATTCCACTTTGTTAACTATTCTTCGGTCGCGGCTGCAACAGGTAGGAAAGAGAGATAGTAAATAATGGGTGATTTTTTTTTTTTGTGTGTATGTGCCGCAGGTTTTGTTGTATTAAGGTTTGGGTGGTCTGCGCAAGCAGTCACTTTGTTGAATCGTTTCCGTTCCGTTCCGTTCCCTTCCCCATTTGTACTGCTGACCCCCCTGTATATGTTCAACCGCCGTTGCGTGTGCTGCCCGTAGCTCTCATTGAGGCGTGGTGTTACCGTGGAAAGAGACTTAATGCTGGTCGGTGTTGTGAGACCTTAGGCGCTCCACAGTGTCTGCTTCGATGAATCTGTAAGGTTTTGGGAGTTCGTTAGGGTTGGATCCCGCAAGCGGTAATGGCAGTGGAGGCAGAATCCATCTGTTTTGTACCCCGGAGTGGGATTATCGTGTTGTGAGGTAGTGTATTAGTGTTGCACATATTTGTGCGTGGCGATTCAGTGCATTGTGGACATGCAAGTGTTTTGTCGCATGTGAA
This sequence comes from Trypanosoma brucei gambiense DAL972, assembly GCF_000210295.1. Lineage (NCBI taxonomy): Eukaryota > Euglenozoa > Kinetoplastea > Trypanosomatida > Trypanosomatidae > Trypanosoma > Trypanosoma brucei. Next base: position 4,460,219 of record NC_026744.1, on the reverse strand, counting down.
GGTAGCACCGTTCTTTTGCTTGTCCAAAATTGCGCCTTCTGTTTCTTGTTTGTTTTGTGGTGGTAAGCCGACTGACAAACCTACAGTTATATTTATATATAGATGCCCTATTTGTTGGATTATATCACTCTCTTTTTCCTTTCCTCCTTTTTGTTGCGTGTTTTTTTTCTTTTACTATGGCCCGAAGTGCACGCTACGTAAGTGTGATGGCCTCGCTACTTCAGCAATTGCAGCATGTTTTGCAGCCGTGGGATGGGCTGGGGGAGTTGGATTACGCAACATCGGCGTTGCTTTCGACTGATAGGGCTGGTGACAGCCGCAGTGATGTTCAAAAGAATTCTTTTGCTTCGGCAGAGGGCGGGGCCACTGCTGGTGGTGGAGGTAGTCGTTCCGCACGGTTTCCTGCCATTGCGAATGGTTCTCTGTGGGGCGCTGACATGGAGAGTGCGTGTGAGGGGGGTGAGCTTTCTGTACCTCCTCGGCGGCCTACGGGCTCAATGTCTCAAACCGGACACGCCCACCGCCGGGACATTGTGACAAAGTTGGAGTTGGCCCGTGCAGCCTTGGCGCTCTTCACATCCAATGCTGGGATGTATCGTCCTGTCTTGGGTAAAACACTTGGCTTTGTATTTGAACTTGTAGATGAGCTCCTGCAGGAGAACGCGCAGCTCCGCGAATGCAAGGTTTGGGGGCAGCAAAGCCAGCAACGGCAACGGGATTTGGGAGAAGCAGATGCGGCTGAAGTGGCCGCCGTCCATGAGAAGATGCGTGTGATGGAGGCACACATGGCGAAGCTAGTAGAGGAGTCTTCTACACAACGTGACCACCTGAAGGCAGAGATCGCCGCCTGTCACGAGCGGGAAAAGAAACTTGAGATGCTACTGGAACACCAAATGATGCTGACCCACGCTTCTGGACTCCACCTAGACGGCTCAACAATTATTGGCAAGGGTCTACGTGACGCGGAGTACGTGCGACGGCTCGTTGCTCGCGCCATGAATGAGAAGGCGTTGGACGACCTGCAACAAGAGTTGGAGGCCTTAGTGGCAGAACAGGAACAACTAAGGAAGCGAACTCATGATCTTCTTGAGCTCAACGGTATGTACGCGAGGCAGAGCATTGCGCTCTCTACTCGACTTTCAATCCTTGGCGATTACAACGTTGCAATTGCAGTAGAAACGCAGAAGATAAAGAACGATTTTATCATTGAGAAACGGAAATGTGAAAAATACCGACTTGACCTTTTGGCACTCCGCAATGTAGTGATGGCATCGTTTTCAAACCGAAATGAAGTCCAACGGCATTGGGCTGATATCCGGAACAGGCAGTTGGAGAAGGAGGCAGAAACATTACTGAAACTGAGAGCGGTGCGACCTCCCAATAACACTGGAAAGGAAAGAGACGACATGCCAGAGACGACCACCTCCAGGGTTCATTCACCTATTCGCTCGGTGGCTGCTTCTCGACCGCCTGATGAGCGCTGCCAGGCCCCTGCTTCCACGTTCCTGCAGTCCACGCCCCTGCATGTGCCAGGGATGGGCTGCGGTGCCCACGTGCCCGGGCACCTCCGTACAGCCAATCCGGTACGTGCATTGCGTATCGATCCAATTTTTGTGGAGCGCCAGGTCTGCATCCTTCTGTGGGAGTGGCGCAAGCAGGGAATGGAGGAGCCGTTGGATACTTTTACGCGGGACTATTTCATCAACTTTCTTCAATCCGGCGATGAGGGTGGTTCTTCTGTATCGGGCGGGGAGTGTGGGGTGGGGTCGTTTGAGGAGGCTCAGAAGGGGCAATTGCAGCTTTCATATGCCTTTGATGAGGTTTCCCGAAGTAAGTTTTGTGGGCCCTTAACTCGCGCGTACGGGTTGGTGACACGAAAGGAGGTGAACAAGAACCTTATCCGTATGCTGGAGCTGGATACCTCGATGTTGTTGGCAATTTTCCGCTTCTTGGACTTGAAGCGAAATGGGTGGACGAAACCCTCGGGTATCGTGCCTGTTATGGAGTTCGCCAACGTGCTATGTGCTATGTATCCCTCCTACCCACTAGATACCATCAAGGAGCTTGTTGACGCGGCAGTGGTGCTGGGGGGAAGTGCGTCTGAATTCCCTGGTCACTTGTGCTACGACGTCTTGCTTCCTGAGCGTCTTTTCATGGACTCAGAGGCGATGCTTGTGGATGGGTTTGGTGCATCCCCCCAGAGCGGATTCGTCCACCTATTTAACTATTTGATCTTGGGTGATGTTGAGGATTCGTGGCGAAGGATCGAAGATAGTTTTTTCTTCCTGCAAAGCCCGACGGGGTTGGTGAGCGAGCAGTCGCTCTTCTACCGGGGCTTCAGTGAGCTTCCCGAGGTTCCGGCCATCATATGGACACCGGCGCTACGGGCCGTGCTCTCTTCCTGGGAGGTGCTGAAGGTGAACCGCGGGCCGCTAGATCTCATTGAGGTTCTTTGCGTATCGCTTCCCGCAGCGTTAGAATTTCTCCGCTGCAGTACGATACCGCGGCGGGGCACACACCCAACAAGGACTTCTTTGCATGAGTCATACATAAACGACTTGTATAAGGATTTGATAGAGGTCAACCCGCGACTGGGAAGGGGCCCACCGCCGAGTTATTATGCATCTCTGGTTCGGAGATTGGATTCCCAGCGCCACGCCGTGTGGGGTCCTCAAGATGTTCACGCCGGTGACAGCCTCCGTTATATGAGCGACAAAGAGTCGTTAACTCCCGGTTCGCTATTGGAGCGGCTGATGGAAGCGCACCGCAACTCCGAGAACTCCCCTGAGAATTTGCGGTCGGGTAGAGCTTTGCCACCAAGGAGTGAGGAGGTAGTTGCTTAGTGTATTAGTTCAGTACGGGCCTAGGGTCTATTAAGTTGATTCTCCAGTTGGTGAGCTATGTGCGGGGTGTTTACTGGTTGCGTTGTTTTGTTTTCTTCCCTCTCTATTTTTGGGCTTAGTTTGTTCACCTCGTTTTCCCGTATTGCTTCAAGTCAAATGAATGTATAGTGGTGGGGTTCTTTGAGCTTCGCACAGTTTTGTTGGTGTATATTTTGAGCGCTATGTGATGCGGCACCACGGATGTTTGATTTTTCTTTGTTTTCAGACCTCCGTGCGACTTTTAGCGGAGTCTCATCCTCGACAACCTCCGGTGAACCCCCCTCGCTTTATCATCCCACCTTTTCTTCCCCTCTTTCCCACTCACCTCTTTAACGTCATCCTTCCCAAATGCACAAAATCAGAGTGAAAAGGGAAAGCGAAAGAGGGAAGGGTAACGCCACACCTCCCCCACATACGTACCTACAAATAAAGGAATTCAATAGAGACCAAAACAAATTAAACGTGGGCCGAGGCGAAGCTTGGTTGGAATATCCCAGGTGATTCCTCCTCCCCCTCTCCTCCACCCGAGCAAAACTTCATTTTACAATACACTCGAGAGTTATTTATATTTCCTAATGTCGGACGACTTGGTAAAGATACTTGTGCTCGGGCCTAGCAAGAGTGGGAAGTCCACTGTCACCAACTTCCTTGCTGGCACACGTGACACTCCTACAAAGGAGTATCATGAAACCAACCCACTGCGTGTACTCGAGGTGGAGATTGCGCTTGACGATACCCGGCGATCGGGGAGGCAGGCGGCGGGCCTGAAGAAAGCCGTTGTTCAGTTGTGGGACGTCGGTGGTAGCAGCAAGCACCAGGCGGGATGGCCGGCCATTGCTTCCAATGCAGATGGAATCATTTATGTCTTCAACCCTGAGGTAAAAGGGTCAGAGAAGGAGCTGTTGCTGTGGTACAAAAATTTCGCCCTCAATCAGGATGAACTCGACGACGACAACAACTTCAAAATGCGTGTCACCGATGGCCACTCCCTGATATTCTCGCACCACTCCAGCTTACCAGAGTTTGCTGTCGGTGACAACGCCATACCTCCAATGCCAAAGCAACTGCAAGGGATCCGCGCCCTCGAAACGTCGCTCGACTACCAAAGTGATAATTTCAAAGAGGCGTTTGATGCACTGGTGGAGCAAATCATCGCTTCGCGGCTTGCGGCTGAGGAGAACGATTTACTGCAGAAGGAACGGGAAGCAAAAGACTATCCGCGGCTGAAGCGTTGAGTGCTAAGCGCCTATAAGGCCAAGGGGAATTATATGGATACATACATCAGAGAATGGAAGAGGGAGGACCAAAAAAAAGAAGGATGGGAATGAGACGGTGGGCATGTGAGACTTCCTGCTCACTCTTTTTTTTTTCATTGCTACCTTCTCTGCACACTTGGGTCTTCTTTCAGTTCTTTTTTGTATTTTTTGTTTTTTCTTCTGAGGCGGTTTCTCTTGATTTTCCCCTTTCTTTTCCTATTTCCCCTTTCTACTGTTTTTCACGTTAGTTTGTTCCTCTCCCCCCCTCGTCCTCCCGATACAATGAATAGATGGAGTGCTTGTCTGTGTTGTTATTGTTGTTGCCTCCAGCATTGGATGTTGATGTTGATGTTGATGTTGATGTTTTCTCTTTTTTTTCTTTTTCTTTCTTTACTATTTCTGTTGGTTGTTGCCCTTGCGACTTCATATTTCTTTGCGTTGGTTTTGGCCTTGATCGCTGCTGTGCGGAGCGGCGGTGTTGTGTGTTGCAACGCTCATTTTGGCGTACTTTTTGAGTGTTGTTATAACCTCCTTTGGGAAGCAGGAAGATATGCAACCGGGGGGGGGAATATTTGAAACATTAAGGCATGCATGTGTTTATTTTTCTATGCACACGCGGAATATTGGACACCACGCCAACGCATATTTTTCTCATCGCATTCATCAACATCTGGGAGAGGAGAGGAGGGGACGGGAGGGTCAAAGTGACGCAGAAAGTGAAGGCAGGGAGAAATAAAAGGAAGGGTCCTGCTGAAAAGTTAATTGAAACGATAGCTGCCGGTTTTGGGCTTCCGCTTCCGCTTCTTCCTTCTTCCTTTTTTAAAAAAAAATCACCCCCTCTTCGCTCTGGTTGTCATCTCGTTGCCGCTGTTGGTTAGTTTCATCATCTATAAATAAACAAATATTAGTGTGTGCATTCGCCTCGTTTTGTGATGTGCTTTGCTTCTGCTTCCCTTACCATTACATTGTCATCTTACTTCGCTTTTTTTTTTCTGTTTATATAATAACCTACTATTAATTTAGCCATTTGCACACGTTAGCAAAGGATAAGGTAGCACATACACACGAGTTAAAACAAAAGAGAACAATTAAAAAAAAAAGATTTCTTGTTAATTGTTTTGTTTTTTGTTCTTCTGTAGTGTTAGTCCTTTGTTTTAATCTTTTCGTATTATTTTCTTTTTTCCTGTTCTTTCATTCCGTTTCAACCCTTAAGGGAAAAATAGTTTTCTTTTTTCTTTCTTTTGAGAAATATATATTTATATTTATTTATATATAAATATAGATAAATATATTTGTGTTTAGTAAAATATATTGTTTCGTGCAGTTACTTAACCACCGGTGCGGCTTCGAAGGTGTGCTTTCTCTCTTTTTGTTTGTTTGTTTACCCCATTTATTTGAGTCAAATCATCAATTTTATTTACACACTTTAACATCTTTCTGTTACATCACCCCTTTTCTGTGGCGTACGGAGTGATTTTTTTAATTTATTTTAGCTTCACAAGGTTTTTTCCTTCCCTTTTGTGCTTTTTTTTGTTTGTGTCGAAGGAAATAATAATAACAACACCAAGCGACATATTGTTATTATTTAACACAACCATTACTGTTTACTCATTGAATATATTTATTATTTGTTTCGTTATTGGCAATATCATTGGTTTGATTTTGTCCTTGAGGAAGAGTGAGACAAGCAGCAGGATTAAGGGAAGTAAAAATAAAAAGAAATAAGGAAAAGGATCGTGAGAGGTACGTATATATATATATATATAAGGAGTTGAGACCTTTTCAAAAAAAAAAAACATTTGTTTGTTTGTTGTTTGCGCTTTTTATTTTGGGTTTAATTAATTAATTAATTGATTGATTTTTTCTTTTCTTTTTTTTTGTTTTTACCATTTATTAAACTTATCATCCCGTTTAAAAGGCAGCTGCTGCCTGAAGTGAAAGCGTGCGTTAAACGTGAGGGGCGACTGCCGCTGAGGTCGGATCGGATCCCTTCTTGTTTCCATCATCTTGTTTTTAGAAAGCTTTTGTTTTTGTTTTTGTTTTTTTTTTTTGAGGGGGGAAGTATAAATTTTTATATTTTGTTTCGTTTCGCGGCTTTTTTATCTTTGTTTTTTCTTTTTTTACTTTTATTTTACTTTTCATTTTCATTCATATTTGTTTTCTCTCTAAGTCTAGTGAGTGCGGAAGGTGTTTGTTTCAGTCGAGCGCTTATATAAATTAATAAATATTTATTTATTTATTAGAGGGCTGTTTCTTCTTTATTGCTTTATTTGTTTTCTCGTATTTCTCTGACTTCTTAACAACATCAACGTGAAGGAGGCGAAGGGGCAAAATAACGCTCTTCCCTTCAAAAAAGAAAAAAAAGAAGATAAATCCGAGAAAACGACAACAACAACAACAACAGAAACAAATAAATAAATAAAGAAGAATAGGAGAACGTTAGAAACGAGGGTGGGACTTGCCGCGTTGGTGTGAAGTGAAACAAACAAGCAAACAAACGGATTTTGGCAGTACCGCAGCAGCAAATAATAGTGAGGAGGAGGAAGACAATAGCAAAAAGACTGCAAAAGCTGGTCGTCCCCGTCCCGGAAATAACATCAGTTATTATCGCGATTATAAAAATTATTTTTATTGCTTGACTGTTGTTTTTTTTTGTTTCCTTTTTTGAGCGTTTATATATTTATTTATTTATATATTTGGTGTTTACCTGTTCTATTTATTTATATATTTACATTCTGTGTCCACTTTTCGCATGACATTTTTCGGGTTAATGCGGTTGTTTGGTCGTGGGTCTGCGGTGAGTTCGGTGGAACCCCTCGGGTCGGAGGAGTCACAACAATCATCACCATCAGAATCACAACAACACGCGCCGGAATACCTGGAAATTGATTACGAGCAGGAAATGGAGGAATGTTCACGGTACACTTTCAGCACGGGACCTCTTCAATCGTCTGATCCACGTGTTGACATTCGCATGCTCGAAGGCCTTCGTTTCCAACATCAACATCAACATCAGAAGCAGTCGCAGTCGCAGCAGTTTGAACCGGGGAATGCGCTTCCGCCGCGTTGTGGATTGCGCGAGCGGTTCGCATCTGACGGTTATGACTGCATTTCCCTGCGGCTTCTGCTCGGGGAGGCTCGGCGGTTACACCTCGCGCGTTGTGGCGGAATGGTGGCGGAAGTGAGGCGGCAATGGCGTGAGTTTGCCACAAACCTCGCGGAGGAGTTGGGCCAGTTGAGTTTCGAGCAGGTACGGCGTAATATTGCTTGCGCTCGGCTATTTGATTTAACATCTCTTAGCAGCTCCACTGGTGCTGGTGGAGCGAGTCATGATGTCACCAGTAGCGGTAACTTTACGCTTTATTGTGGTAGTGGTGGTGGTGCTGAGCGGGTGCGTGCATTGCAGTATCGGAAAGAGCGACTTCTTCAAAAGTTACGTGAGCGTAAGACGCTCTTTTGGACAGGTGATGATGAACTGCCTTGCGAAACACAAACTCGCCATATGGAGCAGGGGGAGGAGCAACCATTTACTTCTGATTCAGGGGCAGTACCTCCTGCTGTTGCGGTTGAGGGATTGGAAAGTAGAAGAAAACTGCAATCCAATGTTTCGTTAAGTTCTTCGGTTTCGGGTCTGATTGGTGTTGGTGCCTTTGTTAAATGTAGAGATGAATCGGGTGAAGGTCTTAGCGTTGGTTTAACATCTTATGCGAGTAGTTGTGTTGAAGATGTGGATGATGACGACAGCGTTTGCATGGGTGATGATATCGTAACGGTTAGCAGTGATGGATTTGGGTATTGTACACCACTTGGTTTGAGCGAAACAGGACTTTTAACTGCAGGGCCTGGCGGATGATGAGGGGTTTGTTGGAGATTGTTTTTCGGATGATATTTTATGATTGTCTTTGGAAATGAGGCGAGGAATGGGGTTAGGTCTGTTTTCTTTTTATTTTCCGTGTTTTTTTTTTTGGCCTCCTTGCCATTACTGCTAGCCTTTATTGCTTTTTTATTTGTTTCTTTACATTTATTTTATTTTATCTTTGTCTCTTTGTCTTTATTCTATGCGCGCGTAATTTTTTTTCTCTTCCGTTCTTTGTTTCGTGGTGTTTTTTTTTATTTTCTTCTTCACCTCACCTCCTCTTCGAGGTGGTTATTTCAGCTTATTTTGATTATAGTGAACCGTTGTGTAGTGCGAAACGACTTATATTAACAAATATATGAAAAGATACATGAGTTCTTTGTTTTCTTTTTTCTTTTTGTTTAAGTGCTCTTGATTTTTATTTTTATATTTTTATTTCTTTTAAAAGAAGAGAGAAAAAAAAAACTTACCACACAATCCCTTTGGTGTATTCATCTGTAATCCGTCTGTTCGGTTCTGGGCCTCCTGTTTCCTCTTTATTTTTATTTTTGTTTTTGATTAATCGGTTAGGAGTTGTTGGTGTGCTGCCGAGTTCCAAGCGATGAGGCTTTTCATATAATATGTTGGTTTGAACAACAACAAAAAACAACAAAACGGAGGGAAAAGTATTATTATTTTACATCGGCGGTGCTTTTCTTTTTTCTTTTCTTTTTTCTTTTTCTTTTTTTCCTCTTTTTTTCTTTTCTTCGTGTTTCCCATTTACCAGAGTGGCGCACGTGGAAGGGAAAAAAAAACATTTGTAGTGCTGTAATTTATGGTCTCTGACTATTTGGAAGATGTTTGAGCGATTAAGGGAAAATGGATGTGCAAATGCATTAAGAATACGTAGCGCCCATATTACCTAATCGTACGCACATGTTTACATACATATATAAATACACACACATATATAAAAAAATATATATATATATATATACATATATATGCACCTATGCATTTAAGATAATGGAAGTCCATGTTTAGGCATGTGCTGGGTTATTATTATTATTATTATTACTTTTTTTTTTGTAGTTTAGTTTTGTGCGTATTTTATGTAGGTTCCTTCTGCCTTCCTTTCTTTTCCCCCTTTTTATTGAACCTGTTGGATGCCCCGTAATTTCCAATGGGAAAGGGAGGGGAGGAAAGGGAGATCTAAAGATTCAAAAAAAAAAACCAAAAAACCGAAGGAAAAGGGAAAAAAGGAAGGAAAAAAGAAATTCCCAAAAAATGTAAGTAAGTATGAAAAAATGAGAAAAATAAAAAAATAAGGTAATAATAAAAAAAAGCTAAGAATAGTATAAAAAAAACGAATTTACTGACTCAGGGATGAAATGAGTGAAGAGCGAGCGATGGCCGTACGAAATATTTAATGCAGCAAAACAAAACAAAATGTGTGTGTATGTGTGTTGGTGGGAGGCATGTTTTTTTTTTTTTTTAAGAAAGAGAAAGGTAATAATAATAATAATAATGACAATTAGTAAATTAACTTTAGCAAAGAAAAGTGGGGGGGAGAAAAAAAAGAAGGTGAGATCAGTCAAAAAAGTTATGATGCGACACGACCTACAATAACAAAAAAAAACAAAAGAGCAAAAAAAAACAAAAGAAATATGAGGGCACAGCAGCGGCGCCAGTTGCCTGATGTTGCGGAGGGCGGAAATGTACATAAAATAAGATGGGGTAAAAGGGCGGGGGAGAGAAAATGTGAAAATAATAATAATAATTATTATTATTATTAATTATATAAGTGTTCTCGCGCATCGAATGCCAAAAGAAAAAGAAATTAAAGAAAACAAGAAATAAAAACAACACGAGACAAATGATGGAGTGGATGGAAAGACATGCGAAAGAGGGATGAAGATTCCAAGAATTTTTACTTTTCAAACAAACTTTTTGGTTGTGGCGTGTTGTTTCCATGTACTCATGCATGTTTTCTTTATTAATTATTATTAATTGTTGTTATTTTCATTGTTGCCATTATTATTATTATTATTTTACATATTTTCCACCGATTCTCAGTAATTCATTTTACTTTCACCTTGACGGGTGTTTGTTCACCTCCTGTGCTCATTCGTTCATTCATTTTCAGGTAATGGCTTATTTGCACATTCGGAGCCGAAAAGAAGAAAAAAAAACATGTTTGTTTTCTCCTCTTTTTTTTTTCTTTGCGCGCGTTTAATCTCTTTTCGATTTGTATTTTTGTACTCCTTATATTTATATATTTATTCGTTGTTGGGGCCTCATGTCTTTTCCCCATTGTTTCATAAAAATTCGCTTGTTCACACCAGGCATGACTTATATAAATATTTAAGAATATATATATATATATATGTTTATATATTCATTTTGTTTGGTTTCTCGGTTTTTTGTTTTTTTCTTTCTCACACTTAAATTGTTACTTTGATCATTTCAAAAAAAAAAAAAGGAAAAATGCTCCTGCGCTCCAAAGTTCTCTGACATTTACCATCTTTTATTTAATCTGTTTTTGTGTTTAAACATTTTCCGCTACACCTTGTTCCCACTTTTATGCCATGCGTTAGTGATTACAGATATGATATGAAAAATTACAAAAAATTAAAAAAAAAGAGACTGAAGAACCGAAGAAAGAGGGAAGGGATGTGAACTTTAATGCAGCTGTGAGAAAAAAAAAGGGGGGGAAAGGGGCAAAAAAAAACAACTCAAGTTAAGGATATATAAACATACGGAAAAGAAACGGAGTAGGTATTTAAATATTTTAAATAATTTCTATTTTTGTTTCAAAACGGGAGTAAATAAAGGACAAAACGAACTAATGGGATGGTTTCTTATCTCTTCTCTTCTCTTCTCTTCTTTTTTTTTTTCTGCCCTTCCACTTTAATTCAATTTATATGTTGAGGCGATGCACGCGGCTTTCATTTCCTTTTCCTTTTTTTCTTTCTTCAAATTTATTGAAAGATTAACATCCCCCCCTCCCTCCAAAAAAAAAAAAATCCCCCCTTTCAACTGCATGCCAATCAGCTGTGAGAAACAAAACGGGAAGGAGAAGGTTTTATGTGAAGTGGAGGACATTTTATTTTAAGTGCTTCGGTTGTTTTAATTAATTTATTTATTTATTAATGTTATGGTTGCGTTGAAGAGGGAAGTAGAGGGAAAGTTGAGACTTCCAGGGTTTTGAATGGTTGAAATGTGATGGAAGGGGGAGGGGGTGAAGGACACTCCTGCGGGCTGTTTTAAGCGTTTATATTTTCCTTGTTCTTTTATATGTCACAATATATAAATAAGTATAAATAAATACATACATACATAAATAAATAAATATATATGCATGTGTATATATGTATATGTGTGTGTTTCTCTTTAATGTTATTCCCGAACTGGCCCGTGCCTGTGTGCGACAGTGTGAAGCTAGATGCTGCTTACCATTCTTTATTCTGCTGTTTTTTTTTTTCTTTCATCATGTGTTGTCATGTATGTGTATTCTTTTTTCCTTTGTGCCAGCTTATTGTTGCAGTACTTGGGGTGGTTTCGACTAATTATTCTTTCTTTTTTTCTCTTTTTTCTCTTCTCCTTTTTGGAACTTTTTTGTTTATTTACCTCAATTACCCACTGTGTGTGGGAGGGAGGAGCCAAACAACAAACTACGGCTACCGCAAAAGAAAAAAAAAACTATCATTTGTTATAACTCACTGAGAGCCGGTCGAGGCAAGAGCAATATTAGTAATAGAAGCAGCAACACTGACTGCTACGTTTACAGCAGCAAAGTTTAAGGGTATATATATTTATATTTATATTTATATATAGTGACTGCGATATTGTGACAGAACGCCCTTGTAGCGTCTGCTCTACCCGCTGCGGACACGCCTGCTCAATAAAGATAGATATATTTAGCTGATTATACAATACTCGTGGAAGTTGTTTTCCTCTGGAAAAGTATTGTCCTCTTCCCACTTGACGGAAGGCGGAAACAAAGGGCCAGAGGAAATAGAAAAGAAAAAAAAGAAAAGGGAAAAGCCCTTCTTTAAAGCGAAAAGGACGAGACGGTTGCCTTCAGGGAAATATCGCGGAGAAGAGGAATACAAAAGGGGTCAGAGGGCAGTGGAGAGGCGAAGTAAATAATTAAAAAGAAAAAGGAAAAGGAGGAATTCGAAAGCAACATCACCTCATCGCCATTTTTAAAAAAGAAATAAGGAAGAAAAAAAAAGGGATAGAGCGTGGAGAATACTGGGCGAGGGAAGTGGGCGAAATATTGGCATCACTGAGCCAAAGAGCGAAGGTGTAGTTAATTTACTCCTAATAACTTGTCAGCGAAGTACGCGGAATTGTGTAGGGCACGAGTTGAATGAGTATGCAAGGCGGTGCCGCTGGAGGAGCTGCGCGAACTGAAGTGCCACCTCCACCAGCACCCAACGGGATGCCTCCGGACGCGGGAGCAGCAGATGGCAAACCTCCACCAGCAGCAGATGTGGCTCCCGCCGATTCAGCCGCCCCTCCAGCCCCCGCTGCACCACAAATCGTCGTGGATCCAACAAAGGACTTGTGGCAGAATATTGCACTAAATACAAAAGAGAATAATCTTCCGCAGAGCGAGGCGAACCTATTCGTTGTTGGTTGCTCCGGGGCGGGAAAAACTAGCGTTATTCAGCGAGTGTGTTCCGCAATTGGCGCGGGGGGAAATACATCAGGTAAGGGCAAGACTAAAGTG
>NC_026744.1:4359651-4447408 GCF_000210295.1 Trypanosoma brucei gambiense DAL972 | reverse complement strand
ACGTCCCTTTTTTTTTTTTCTGCCCTTCCACTTTAATTCATTTATATGTTGAGGCGATGCACGCGGCTTTCATTTCCTTTTCCTTTTTTTCTTTCTTCAAATTTATTGAAAGATTAACATCCCCCCCTCCCTCCAAAAAAAAAAAAATCCCCCCTTTCAACTGCATGCCAATCAGCTGTGAGAAACAAAACGGGAAGGAGAAGGTTTTATGTGAAGTGGAGGACATTTGATTTTAAGTGCTTCGGTTGTTTTAATTAATTTATTTATTTATTAATGTTATGGTTGCGTTGAAGAGGGAAGTAGAGGGAAAGTTGAGACTTCCAGGGTTTTGAATGGTTGAAATGTGATGGAAGGGGGAGGGGGTGAAGGACACTCCTGCGGGCTGTTTTAAGCGTTTATATTTTCCTTGTTCTTTTATATGTCACAATATATAAATAAGTATAAATAAATACATAAATAAATAAATATATATGCATGTGTATATATGTATATGTGTGTGTTTCTCTTTAATGTTATTCCCGAACTGGCCCGTGCCTGTGTGCGACAGTGTGAAGCTAGATGCTGCTTACCATTCTTTATTCTGCTGTTTTTTTTTCTTTCATCATGTGTTGTCATGTATGTGTATTCTTTTTTCCTTTGTGCCAGCTTATTGTTGCAGTACTTGGGGTGGTTTCGACTAATTATTCTTTCTTTTTTTCTCTTTTTTTTTCTCTTCTCCTTTTTGGAACTTTTTTGTTTATTTACCTCAATTACCCACTGTGTGTGGGAGGGAGGAGCCAAACAACAAACTACGGCTACCGCAAAAGAAAAAAAAAACTATCATTTGTTATAACTTACTGAGAGCCGGTCGAGGCAAGAGCAATATTAGTAATAGAAGCAGCAACACTGACTGCTACGTTTACAGCGGCAAAGTTTAAGGGTATATATATTTATATTTATATTTATATATAGTGATTGCGATATTGTGACAGAACGCTCTTGTAGCGTCTGCTCTACCCGCTGCGGACACGCCTGCTCAATAAAGATAGATATATTTAGCTGATTATATAATACTTGTGGAAGTTGTTTTCCTCTGGAAAAGTATTGTCCTCTTCCCACTTGACGGAAGGCGGAAACAAAGGGCCAGAGGAAATAGAAAAGAAAAAAAAGAAAAGGGAAAAGCGCTTCTTTAAAGCGAAAAGGACGAGACGGTTGCCTTCAGGGAAATATCGCGGAGAAGAGGAATACAAAAGGGGTCAGAGGGCAGTGGAGAGGCGAAGTAAATAATTAAAAAAAAAAGGAAAAGGAGGAATTCGAAAACAACACCACCTCATCGCCATTTAAAAAAAAAAAGAAATAAGGAAGAAAAAAAGGGATAGAGCGTGGAGAATACTGGGCGAAGGGAAGTGGGCGAAGTATTGGCATCACTGAGCCAAAGAGCGAAGGTGTAGTTAATTTACTCCTAATAACTTGTCAGCGAAGTACGCGGAATTGTGTAGGGCACGAGTTGAATGAGTATGCAAGGCGGTGCCGCTGGAGGAGCTGCGCGAACTGAAGTGCCACCTCCACCAGCACCCAACGGGATGCCTCCGGACGCGGGAGCAGCAGATGGCAAACCTCCACCAGCAGCAGATGTGGCTCCCGCCGATTCAGCCGCCCCTCCAGCCCCCGCTGCACCACAAATCGTCGTGGATCCAACAAAGGACTTGTGGCAGAATATTGCACTAAATACAAAAGAGAATAATCTTCCGCAGAGCGAGGCGAACCTATTCGTTGTTGGTTGCTCCGGGGCGGGAAAAACTAGCGTTATTCAGCGAGTGTGTTCCGCAATTGGCGCGGGGGGAAATACATCAGGTAAGGGCAAGACTAAAGTGAAACCAACAACGGCACTGGACTATCAATATACGACGCGCAGCGACCGCCACGTTTCGCAGACTGTGCACTTCTGGGAGCTTGCGCAGGGGATGGAGCTGTCACAGTTATGTGAGGTGGTTATCACACCTGAGAACGTTCACTTAATGCACATCGCTATCGTTGTGGATTTTTCGGATCCCTCGTCCATGTGGGACACGCTTGCGTATTGGTTGAAGCGTGTTGACCGTCGAGCCAATGAGATACTGCAAAAAATGCGGGCGAAGGGATCCAACACCCCCGATAAACTCCACGCCCGAGCGCAACGGGCGTTGGGTGAGGGACACCCCGATCTGAAGCGCGTTCGTCTCTCCGGCCTGCCAACAGTGATTGTGTGCAACAAGGTCGACGCCTTCCCGGGACCGATGGAGCAAATGAAGACTCTCACTCGCTGCCTTCGCTTTATCGCACACCTCTATGGTGCTTACCTCGTCTTCTCCAGTGATGCAGACTCCGCGAAGCTGCGGTTGCTTCTTAATCATCTTCTCTTCCTTACACCCTTTGACGCCCGACAGGTGGAGTTGGACGTAGAACGTGGTACAATTCTTATTATGCCTGAGAACGACACGTTTGTCGACATCGGGGACCCGCCACTGTGCGACGGCCCGAGTGGAGGACCGGTCACGCAATCAACTGGCGATTCCGAGCTCGACCGCTGGAAGGTACCGTTGGATGCGATGTTCCCTCCGAAGGCTGGTGGCGGGCGTGCGCAGAGTGACGCAATGCTTAAGCGATTGTATGATATGGGAGAGGGTGGGTTTGGTGAGCCGACAATAGACACGATCCGAAGGCAGAAGGATGAGGAGCTTGAACAGTACCGCAAGAGTGCGGCGAGACGGGACAAGGGTGACAAATAAGAGGAGTGACATAATAAAAGGACTGAAACCAGGGCTGACTGGTAGTGTGTGTGAGGTGGGTGGGAAGCAGCAGGTAATGGAAGGGGAATCTGCGCTTCTGTGAAGCTGTGTGAAACTTTGCGCATGCGGCGCGCTTGCGTAAACTGACGCAATGTAATTAAAAGATACGGGTGAAGGAAATTATGCGAAAGGGGTGCTGATGAGTGGACTATCCGTTGATTTTTGTTGTTGTTGTTGTTTTTTTTTCACCGCTAGTCTACTTATATTAACTGCTTGTCTCGCTTTGAGTGAGCACTTTTATTTTTTGTTTCGTGCACCTGCGAATACCGTAAGCTCCCCTCTTTACGCAGTGGAGGAGGGCCGTTTCAAATCGATTGCACCCGATTGTCGTTGCGCACCATTTACCATCTCCTACCTGGTTGTTTCTGATCAGCTCTTTTTTGTTGCAACCGCGTTTCTTCATGTTTCTCGCCGCCACACGTGGAAATGCCAGTACGAGCGCGAGCACGGCATCTGCAGTGGCCGTTTTTTTTTTTGATCTTTTCATATCCATTTCTGCCTTCGTTTCAGCTTTGTGCTTATGTGTGTTTGTAAAGTGTGTGTATGGGAGGTGTTGGCGGCTCACATGAGTGGATGACTATACCTTTGGGTGTAGTAAAAAAGGTGGGGAGAAGGGATGAGTGTTTGCCACTGAGGAGAATGTTTGATTGACTGAGAACACGTGAAGGAAACAACAACATCTGAGAGAAAGGAGGATTATTTATCCGAGTGTATGTTGTCTTTCGCTGTTACTGTTACTGTTACTTTTGCTTTGCTTTCCCCGTTTTTGTGATACATTATATAATATTTGCCTTTGCAAATCACGCTCTTACGTGCTCACTACTTTGCTTTCTCCCGTCAACCTTTTGGTTCACGTGCCATTCCTCGTAGTGTCAACATCTTTTTTTTTCCCCCTTTTTCTTGCCCTTCTTTCGTTGCGATATGGGGGAAATCTGTTTTAATGTGTTCTTTCCGCCCCACTACCTTCAGTTCCCCTTCCCTTCCCTTCTCTCTATTCTTAGGTCATCTTTAATATTCAGCGCTTTTACCACTAGTTGCATTTGCAAAAAGAAAAAAAAGTGTTAGTTGATCATTTACACTAATCTCCCACACCTTCTTTCTCTTAATTTTTATTTTGTTGCTATTTCCTAAACAAGACAGTAACGTGAGAGCGCCGATAGCCCCATTGTCTTTCTTTTTCTTTTTCTCCATCGGTCGGTTATCGCCCCAATCTTACTCTAGATCCGCTTTTAAAGCAGCATATTGATGTAAAATTAAACTCTCAGTACATACGAAGCTTTTTTCCCACCTCAAAAAGCCGAGGTTGGAGGGACGGTAGCAACATTGGAAATGAAGGGTAAATATATGCATAGCACTGTGAGTTACACTCGGGATCATTTTACCACTGAATACGGGTACCCCATACGCGAGTTCCACCAAAATAATCCCCACGAGGAGCAAAGGCGTGTACAGGCGGTGGGGTTTGCCGTCCATCATTCACGTCCCTCCATGGTTTTTTTTGCGCGCGCACTTCAGGAATGTTCGATGGAGTTGCACATCGGCCCGTATGGTCAACTGACGCTCTCCGTTGGTGCCGAAGGTGAACTAATAATTTTGCGCCCAAGGGCGGGTGATGTGCTGTGCAAACTAAGTGAGTTTCCTACGTACTATGAACTCTGTCGCGCCTTCTTCGCGGGAAGTGGTGCAGGGCCTTCTGCCCTTCACTCCAAAAAAGATTTTAAACGTAAACAGCAGCTTATAGATGGTCACGGGAGGTTACTGGTACTCTGCGCTTCTTTGTTGAGGCAGTTACTAAGTTCTGAAGCACGCTATCCTGTGGTAGATACCATGTCTGCTACAAGAAATCGGTTGCGTATAGTACGTATCCTCCGTGCCTTAACTAGTCCTGGGGAGTTACGAGACATTTCGGTGTCGCCCATCTCAGTGGATGGGGAAGTTAGCGCAATGGATTTTATTGAGAGAATAGTGACTGCGTCCTTACGGGACCTGCAGGTGCCCTCTCACAGGTGTAAGACATCTGTGCCACGGAGCGTGCTAGCTGGATGCATTCATTTTACCTTGTCTACGGAAGTTGAAGGTGATGCATTGTTGGTGCTTGAGAAGCTTCTTTTGGACTTTCTCTGTACGCCTTTCCACCACGGAAGAAATGCAGTGCCTGCTCAAACGATATCCGCACGGGCGCGGCTGCTTCTGGAAGACCCAGCAACGTGCTTAGTTCCGTGCCTCGGTTCGGCACTTACGTACTCGCGGAGTTTTCCTTGTGGTTCCTTTTTCCTACCGACTGTCGCCCCCACCTTCAATGCTCATCAGGGTGCAGACACCCCTCACTTTGTACTGGATGGACGGGGGACAATTGGCAGCGGCAGCCGTAATTGTGACGGTTCATGCACTGACAGCGCTACGAGTGGTGCTCGATGTTATTTGGTCATGCTCCTCGTTATAGACCACGAAGGAGGCCTCTTAGACTTCTTACATGCAAGGCCACCACCACCACCACCAACACGAAGTAACGAAAGCGAGGTTGGTGAGGTGGAAATGGGGCGTCCGAAAGGCGGAGCGAGACAAATTGAGGGTGAATGGACGGCAGCAGACCAGCAGAAGGCTCAGTTGGAGGCATCAAGAATGCTGTACGACTGGGCGTGGGCCAATGATGTGTCAGTCATCATAACTCCCTCCCATGCCCCACCCGTGATGAAGACGTTTGGCGTGCGCTATTATGCAGAGCGCAATTCTCACAATGGTGTTGCGGGTGCTGCCCCAGTTTTCATGGTTGATGAAGTGGACGCAACCGCCTTCGACGCCATGATCCGTCGTCTTCAGGTGTGCCGTCGGGATACTTTCAGCACTAGTGAAGACATGTGCGCGAGCCCCGATGTGGCTGTATTGCGTCGCGGGAGGTTAGTGCTTCCAGACCGCCTCGCTAACGTTATTATTCCCGCCCGTTTTGTGGCACACGGCGATCTTGAAACCTTACTTGCCCCTCATTTCCCCTTCACAGGGCCGAAGCGGGTGGACAGTTCCGCAAAGAGAGGACTGCTCTTGAAAATAGATCGGAATACCTCTAGTCCAACCCCCGCATGTCCCCACGACCCCACTGTTGGAGAAGTTGGAACGATGTTACTCGTGAGTCCATCTTCACATTTGCAGCGATTCCACATCGCTTTGTTGTTGAAGTGCGCGGGTTGTGTGTTGTTGGCGGTGGACACGTCGGCTGCTGGCCGTGGTTGGGCCGCTGAATGTGGCCTTGGTTTTGTACGTGCTGGTGGTGCCCTTCAAATGTCGTTGGCGCGACAGATGAGGGCCATTGCCGAGTCTCTAAGGTCTAGTGCCGGAGGATGTCAATGCCAGTCTGCGTCTATCCCATTAACGGGAGATGTGCCCGTTTTAGCCGCTGTGTTGGATGTGCTTAGCGAGGCGTTGTGTGAGCTGCCACGGCGTGTGGTGGGTTACGTGACGGATCATCATTACCCGCTAAGGCGTGCCTGGCTGCAGTTCGAAAGCGATGAGTTGTGGCGAAGGAGCGAGAACCCACGACCCTCCATGAGGGCGGTTCACAACGCATCGGCGCTGCATGTTTACATTCGCGAGGACTTGGCATTTTACGATGACCATATAAATGTGACGAGTTACGACGGCGAGACGCAGCGTCGCTACTTCTGCAAAAGTGACACTGAGAGCAGCGACAGCGACAATAGTGAGAGTGAGGGGCCAACATCACGCGTTGCTAGTGGGTTTTGCGGGAGTGTGGATTGGAATGAGGGACCTGCCACTCTAAGTTTTGTGGAGCCCGTTGCGGTGACGGCAGGTATGTTGCGTGCAGCCCTAACATTTGTGCGTCTCGTTCTTTCAAGTGAGAACACTTTGGAGGCTAACGTATAGGAAAAACTGCTCCGCCTTCTTTTTTTTTGTTTTGGCAGAGGAATGTCGTTTTCTGTCTTCTATTCTTGTGGGTTGAAAGCACCACTTATATTGCATTTCACGGCGTTTTATTTTTGTCTTTCCCCTCTTCCTTTCCGTGCGTTTTTGAGAATGTGTCGAGCTGCTCAATCTAACCTATATTCCTACCGTTGCCCGTGCTAATTTTCCTATTTCCCTTTCCCTCTTATTTGCAACTGCGATTAGGTAATAGGTTTAGGGTGAGTGGCTCCTCATTAGGTGGGAGCTGCACTTCAGTGGTTTCAGCCGGTAACCTTTACTTTTTTTAAAAAATTATTGAATTTCTCTCTTTCTTTCCTTCTCTGTCTTTGTCATCCTTATTCTTATCACCCCGTTGTTTCGGAAAGGCGCCGTTCAGGACCTTTTCCCTTTTGTATAGTCTTCGTTTAACCTGCTCTGTGCTATTGAGTGAGTCGGTTGCGTGTGACTGAAGAATTTGGCTCGTCGCATTTGCTCATTCGTTCATTTGCAGACTCTTTGGCTGTGCGTCTGCTATTGTTATTGTTATTATCATTAAATATATATATATATATATATATATATATATATATATTTGTGCGTACCTCCTCCACGGGATTATTGTAGGAGCCTATCTTGGGAGAAAAACACCCGCGTGCTGCTGCAAAGGACGGACTCCAACATACAGTGAGGAAAGGTGGAAGAGGGAGAGGAAGAAAAGAAAGAAAGAAAAAAAAAATCAGTCACAGCACAAGAGAACCATAACTGTGTTATCCGTTCCATTTCCGCTGCTGCCATACACTAAGTTGTATTATAGTGCTTAAACACACGCGCGCAAGTGGACGTGCGTTTATATAAGCGCGTACACGGTCACAAACTGGATATCACAAAGGAGGCGACATTTGCAGGGAAAGGTAAAGGGAGACAGCACAAGGCACTTGCAGTTGATCAAGAGAGAGAGAGAGAAAAAAAAAACATTGAAACGGACGATACATCCAGTACATTAGAAAAAAAAAAGAGAAAAAGAGAGGGGGAAAAAGGTGGAGGAGAGGTAGTGAGAAGAATACTTACGTGTGCAACTGAATTAAATCAAAGCGATCACTGGGAAGCGAAGGAGATCAGTTGTGTAACCCTCCGCGCAGATTTTGGGAAAAGGGACGAATAAAGGGAGAAGAGGAAGCAAACCAAAGCATTCAAAAGAGGGAAAAGTTCGTACCCAAAGGAGGTGTCTTTAAAAAGAACAAAAACAAAAAGAAAGGGAGGAAAGGGAAGTGAGAGAGGAATACGAACGCAATGGATGCGTACGAAACACTTGGTATGCTTGGGGAGGGGACTTATGGTGTAGTTGTGAAGGCGCGGCACCGGGCGACATCACGCATCGTTGCTATTAAAAAGTACAAACAGGCTGAAGATGACGATCACGTCCGCAAAACGTCGCTTCGGGAGGTACGTGTGCTGAAGCAGTTACGCCACCCTAACGTCATAGCCCTGTTAGATGTATTTCGCCGCGATGGGAAGCTTTATCTTGTTTTTGAGTATGTTGAGAACACGATTCTGCAGCTGATTGAGGAAAAGAAGTATGGACTTTCACCCGATGAGGTACGGCGGTACACCTTTCAGTTATTGAACGGTGTGAGTTACTGCCATGCACACAATATCATTCACCGCGATGTAAAGCCAGAAAACATCCTAGTATCTAGGGACGGCGTTCTGAAGTTGTGCGACTTTGGTTTCGCCAGGCAGTTGTCGTGTCGGGGGAATTATACGGAATATGTTGCAACTCGCTGGTATCGTGCACCGGAGTTACTAGTTGGTGATGTATCATATGGCAAAGCGGTTGATGTTTGGGCTATTGGTTGCGTTTTTTCAGAGCTCTCCGACGGACAGCCGCTTTTCCCCGGAGACTCTGACTTGGATCAGCTCTCGCTTATCATGCGTGCTTGCGGGCCGGTCCCGCAGCAGATGGTTTCCACGTTTGAACACAATGCCTTGTATCGCCGTGTAACCTTCCCTAGCGTTGATGTGGAAGAGACGCTGCAGCAGCGTTTCCCCACCGCAGCATCGCCATGGTTAGAATTTCTTACTTCGTGCCTCCGCATGGACCCAGTCGAGCGACCTTCGTGCACGGCGCTCATGAGTATGGCGTACTTTACGGAGAACAACTTCCGCGCTACGTACGAACTGGAGCTACGGGAGCTTTTCCAACATTGTCAGCCTCCATTAGTGGATGTAGCGCCAACTAGTCCCGATCACAATTTTTCGAGAGAACAACAACACCAGCAGCAAACCTTAGGCAACGATCGCGTGGATGCTGAACTCACACTACCGAGGCTGGCCGCCCCGTCATTAGATGCGGAAACAACCGACAAGGTTGACTCTGCAGAAAGTAAGAACACCACGATGGGCGTTTCCAGTGAAGTGGTGGGAGGCGTTGGAGGAAGTGTTGTTGTGGATAGCAATAGTAACTCTTTCCACCAGCTTGGAGCGCTATGGAGTCATTATATAGGATCAACAGTAGGGGCAACTATGGCACTTAGTGGTGAGTTACCCAATATCGGGCCCCGCCAGGCGCATCCGTACCCTTCTGGACTTCCGCCCGGTGTTCAGGTTACAAAACCTGTTCCGAGAAGTGGTACCAATTCAGTGGGTGACAAAAATTACAATGGAGTGCAGGCGATGAAAGTTACGGGTTGCTTAAGGCTTAGTGCGAAGAATATTTCTCGGTCGCCCGATGTACAACGGGTCAAGGCATCTGCTGCCCAAAGTGGACCCAAGGTGAAGCAGGCCAAATCTGAAGTCAAGCCTGAGCAAAAGAGAGAGTGGAAGTCGTGCAGCGCGTTAGGTAAGTCAGTGAAGCCCAACTACCTGTTTCCTCTGCTTCCTAATGGTACAAATAATTCGGGTATCACTTCCTATGGGCCGAGTGGCGTAGCTGTCGGTGCCGGCCCTGCCCCACAAGATGCATGTAGTCCATTAGTTTCAAAAGGGTTACGACCACCCAGTTCAAATGGTATTCCAGGCGCAGGTCTGCATTCCAATGGAAGTACCACTTCCTTTTCAGCACACAAAGATGAAAAGATGGGCCTCGGGTGTGGGGAGCAAAACAACAATGGCAGTGACCATAAACAAAGGAAGAAACATGTGAAACGCACACACGATAACGGTGAATTAGAAGGATCACCGCGGAAAGTGTCTGATAAGCCGAGTTCTCAGCACAGTGTAGCGGGTCACCGATATTCTTTTCGAGATGGTGCAACAAAACGATGAGGGGCGGCTAAGTGGAATGCAGGAGTAGAAGCGATGTTGACACCAGAAATCATCTCGGTTGTATAAGGAATTAAATTTTTTTTTTTTCTTTAAAGGGAGAAGGGGAAAGCAACGGTGAAAGTCCCCCCTCCCCCTTCCCCACACGAACAGAAACAAGCACAGCAAAAAAAAAAAAATAACAAAACAAAACAAAACAAAACAAGAGGATAGACGAAAAAAAAAAGCAGAGGCACGAAATGTGGAATAGAATGAACATGGCAACCGCTAGGATATGGATTGGGTAGGGGGAGGTGATATGCATATATATATATATATATATATATATATTAAAAAAGAAAAAAAGAAAAAAGAAAAAAGAAAACACCTGATGAAAGGAGTAAAGAGTGGGAAAAGAGGTGTAAATATGTAACTATCAGAGGATGGGGCGTGAATGAGAAGATGGAAGGGCAGCAGCGCTAAACTAATCAAAAGAAGAGGATGAAGGAATAAAGGAATTTGAGGAAGGAAGGCGATACATAAAGAATAGGGAGGCGAATGTGGAGGTCCCTGAGGGGCTGAAGTTCCAATACGTTCATTTTCACATGAAACTTCTTTTTCTTTCCTTAATATAATGTGCGTTCCATGCGGAGTGGGATGCTGAATTGTATGGTAATTTGGGTTCACTTGGTTCTTTATAAGTAAGTGTATATATATACATATGTATATACCCGCACTTGTCCCCACTGTTGTGCATTTATGTTTTTTTTATTATTTGGATTGGTAATATTTTTCTTTTTTAGGGGGTTTACCCTGGTGCGTTCATGTTTTGTTTAAAAAGCACGCTTGTAAGCAATAACGTAATGAGTCAGCCAGCACACCAACCTGACCTACATGTGTAGGTGTACGTATGGGACTAAGAGCTGCTGCTGTGAACACATAAATGAGTATGCATATATTTACGCTGAGAGCGAGAGAGAAAGATGCAAATGCATATACAAGATGACGTGGCACGTTATGTTATGTTATGTCTTTTTTTTTTCTTTTTCCGTTTTGTGTATATGCACGCATGTGTGCTTATGTGTACTTGCATGTATATATGAGTGCATGTGCTGTCATTATTACTATTACTATTACTATTATTATTGCTATTATTATTATTATTATTATTATTATTTTCCTCTTTGGTTTGTTGTTCCGCTTGAAGCATGATGCATCGGACCTTCAAAAGTATGTGTGTGTGTATGTATTAGTGTTTGTGTTTGTGTTTGTGTGTACATCTTCTCGCATGCTCGTAAGGTTTCACTTCATTTTTACTTTCTTCATAATTTTTTTTTCTTACTCCTTACTATCGGGCGCTTCCGCACCTTTTTGTGTTGTTTTTTCCTACTTTTTTTTGTTTTTAATAATAGTAATAATAAATAAATTTCGTTGTTTATCTCGTAACAACCTTTACCTTTTGTTTTGTGTTGTTATTTTCCTTCCTCCCCTTCCTTCCCTTCCCTTCCCTTCCCTCCCTTCTTTTTTTTCTTTTTCCATATTTACCTCCATCGCTCATATTCACCGTTGGTTCTTCTCTGCGGGCGTCGATTTAACTGCACTTTTGTGTGCCCCACATTTTTTTCTTTTTTTTTCTTTTGCCACCATTTGTACCGGTGGAAGTTTTGTTCCTCTGCTTTTACTTTTTGGTTTTAATTTGTTCTGTTTGTGTGTATCTGTGTGTCTCTTTTTTTCTTTTTTTTGCTAAAGCTCATATGCGTGCTTCCCCTTTTGGCTTTTTTTTTTTGTGTGTATGTGTATGTGTATGTGTGCGTGTTGTTTGTTTTTTCTTTTCTTTTTTAGTAGTTTGAATGGTTCGTTTTATTTGCATGATTTATTTACCTCTTTTCCTTGTCGTTTTTTAACTTTTTCCTTTATTTGATCTTACTTTGTTTTATTTCACCCCATCAAACCCCCCTTAAAAAGAAAAAAAAGAAACAACACGAACACATGCATAAGAAAAAGGAATGAAATAAAAAAGAAAAGAAATAGAAGAAGGGGAGAGAAAATGTGAAGGGACGTTTGTTTTAATGCGTTTTTGTGAGGAGGAGGAGGAGGGAAAAAAAAAAATGGAGAAGAAACTAAAACTGAAAAGTAATGGAATCGGGGAAGAAATGAGAAGTTTCGTGTACACAAAAAAAGAAAGGAATAAAGCGAAAACAAACACAAACACACACACAAATAAAAAATAAATAAATAAAAATGTTTTGGCGAATGATCCACATCGCTTTCTAATTTCTTTTTCTTTTCTCTTTCCATTCCCTTTTTTCCCTTTTCTTTTACTATTTCTAAATTATATTTCCGGTACTTTTGTATGTGTGTTATTTAATTTATTGTGCACATTAGAGAGGCGGTCAGCAGTGCGTAGGGACGACGAAGGCTCTGATATCTTTCATTTATCAGGTGTACATTCATTTCATTATTCCCTCTAAAATAAATAAATAAATGTATTTGTTTGTTTGTTTGTTTGTATGAAATTGAATGTTATTATCATCCTTGTTACCCCCTTTTTGTTGCGCTGTACAAAAATATATTTTGTTCTTTTTCTTTTTTTCTTTCTTTTTTTTTTGTTTCTGTTCCCCAATCCTGTTGTATACCTTTCTTTTTTCTTTTTTTTTTCACGTTATTTCACAATATAAAATAAAAAAGAAGATAAAGAAAATTCCAAAAAAAAAGTATATATATATATATATATTTCTTTTTTACGTGCCTGTCGTTATGGGGGTGAATGTTTTTTTTTTTTCTTGAGGGGGGGGAGGCATGGATAAAGGAGACTTTGCTTTTTTAAGCAATGCCATACATTTTACATTTTCTGAAAGCCATGTGTTTATATATGTTTCTACGCGTGTGTAGTGGCAATGTGAATAACTGTGTTAATAAGAAAATTTTAATGAGTGGATGAATAAAAACAGATCGCGTTTAACTTTAAGAGAAATTAATAAATTAGGAGAAATGAAAGCGGTAGTATGCTGAGTTGTTAGGCCTTTGTTTGGGTTCTATAATATATATATATATATGTATGTGTGTGTGTGTGTTTGTGTTCTTTCTTTATTTGTCGCGTGTGTGACTCATTCCCGCTCATTTATCTTCTGCGTTTTTTTTTTCATTAAAGGTTTTGAATTATCTTGTGTCATTACACCTTATTGTGATTATTATTTTCTTTTTTTTTTTCATTTTTAATTTTTGATTTGCACCACTACCGCACGTGGAACGGTGTATGGTTTTCCTGTGTGTTCTTTTTTTTTTTATGTTGTTGCTGTTGTGTGACCTCTTTTTTTCCCCCTCTTTTTGCTCTCTCTCTCTTTTTTTTTTTGCTTCTACGCCACCAGTCCTCTTCCTCCATTTCTTTTTTTCCCCCATTTTTCAATCCCTCTAATTTTTGTAAACTAATTCACCCCTCTTTAAAAAAAAAAATCACTCCTTCTATTTGGTCGTACTAGTGCTGTGCTGTGCTATGATATGCTGTGTTTACTTTCTACTTTTTTCTTTTTTTTTTACTTTCTGTTTTCATATATGTCTCCTCCTTAATCCCGCCTGCGTACCTGACCGCCTGCTGTTCTCTGCTTCTTTTTTTTCTTTTTTTTTATTTTCCTTTTATTTTTCTATTTTTACTTTACTTTTCAGTCCTGAAAAGTAAAGAACAACAAAAAAAAAGAAAAAAAAGACATTAACTGGATTGTGTTTGTCCGTTTGATTGTTTTTTTTTCCTTTTTTAAATCTTTCCTTATTTACGACTTATATATTTTTTCTCTCCACTAAACCTGTTGCTGAGGTTCACTGTCGCTACTTCTGCTGTAGCAGAGTTTCCTTCACTCCCCAAAAAGAAAGAGAAAGAAAGAAAGAAAGAAAGAAAGAAAGAAAGAAAATAAATAAAAATTAAAAAAAAAGAATTCCCCTCCTTTGAGCACCACATGCTTATGCTTATGCTTATGTTCGTGTTTTTTTTTCTGTTTATTTGCTCGTCTCTGTCTCATTCTTTAGTGACTTCCTTTTTTTTTGTTTCCCCATCTGCACGGCGTTCTCATTCTCATTCTCATTTTCTTTTTCTCCCTGCTGCTTCTACTTCTTCTTTTTTTGTTTGCGTTTTTTTTAAAATTTTTCTTCTTTATTGCCTCACCTCCTATTTTGGTTTCTTTCCTTCCGTGTGCATCATTTTTTTTGCCCACTGTGTGTTTCCTTTATTTTGTTTTACATATGAAATATTACCTAGGCACAGTGAAAAGGGAGTGCATAACTGAAGGAGAAAAGGGAATATAAGAATCATAACAACAATCAACTGCCATTTGTTACAGCCACAAAGTTTGTGTGTTTTGTGTGCCTGTAGGGAGCTGAGAGGGGAGGAAATATATATATATATATATATATATATACGAATACAAGGAACACAATTGATCATTTTTGGATTAGGAAGCATCAACAGCAATTACGTAATTCATGCGTATCGTCATTTCCCCCGATGATGAAGCCGTCGCAGATTACGTCTCGGAATACATCATTAAGAAGATAATTGATTTTGGTCCCTCCAGCGAGAGACCGTTTGTTATTGGTCTTCCGACCGGTAGCTCTCCACTGAAAACATACCAGCGGCTCGTGAAGGCGTACCGCGATGGCCGCATTTCTTTTCGTAATGTGGTAACTTTCAACATGGATGAATACGTCGGTCTCCCCCGTGACCATCCGCAGAGTTATTACTATTTTATGAAACATAACTTCTTTGATCATGTGGATATTCCCGAACAGAACCGCAACCTTTTAAATGGGACAGCCGCTGATTTGGTGGCAGAGTGTCGCATGTATGAGGAGAAAATTGCGGCTGTAGGTGGCGTGGAACTTTTTCTCGCGGGTGTAGGCACTGATGGCCATTTGGCTTTCAATGAACCTGGCAGCAGTTTGGAAAGCCTCACACGTGTTAAGTCTCTCAATCAGGAGACAATTAC
The DNA here is from genome assembly GCF_000210295.1 of Trypanosoma brucei gambiense DAL972. Taxonomy (NCBI): domain Eukaryota; phylum Euglenozoa; class Kinetoplastea; order Trypanosomatida; family Trypanosomatidae; genus Trypanosoma; species Trypanosoma brucei. The sequence goes on along the minus strand of NC_026744.1, from coordinate 4,432,488 downwards.
TTCCAACGCTCGGTTCTTCGATAATGATATCCGAAAGGTGCCGACGATGGCCTTAACTGTTGGTATTCGTACGGTAATGAATGCAAGGAATGTTGTGGTTGTAGCGACAGGAGCAGGAAAAGCTGTGCCTGTAGCCCATTGTGTGGAAGGCAGCGTAACGCATGCACATCCCATCACCGCCTTGCAACTTCATCCCGCAGCTGTGCTTTGCGTAGATGAAGATGCCACACTGGAGCTGAAGGTAAAAACGGTACGGTACTTTAAGGGATTACTGGAAAGGGAGGAAGAATTTGAGCGTCTTCAATCTAGTGTTGAAAGTGAAGCACCACCACCAAAGTGATCCCTCCTTCCCATGCTATGGTGATGTATTCTTGTGAGTATGTGAAACATGAGGTGAAGTCATAAAGGATAAGAAGAAAAGAGGGGGAGGGGAAAAAAAAAGAAGTGATAGGCAGCAGCAACAACAATGTGCTCTTCGCGGGTGCAATTAAAACTATCTTTTCTCTTTCCCTTTCTGTTTTCTTCTCTTCTCCCTACTCATGTTTTGTGTTCCCACCATTGATGTGTTGTGCATTTGTATATTTAAATTCATACCATGGTACTAAAAAAAGTATTTTTCAAGAGAAGAGGTAGGGACCGTATGAGCGGCGTGTTGTGTTCCATTAACACATCATTACGCGGGGATATATTAATAGCGAAAGCAAAGGAAACAAAAAAAGGAAGAAGAATAACAAATAGTAAATGTTGTATAGTAGGCATTGGAGCGTGGGGGGGTGGGGGAGAAAAAATCATGAAAATATGATGACAGTGCGGGATGTACGGGCGCCCGAAAGATGGGAGATGATAAAAAGGGGAAGTTTCAGGAAGAGAAGCGGGTATGCCAAATGTACTGCCGAAAAAAAAAAAGAGGAGTAGAGTGAACGTAATCGTGACTGTAATATGACGAGGTGAGAATGAGCGACCCATGCCTATTTTTGCACGTATGTTTACTCAGTTATGCAAATATTTGCTGCGCAGATGTGCTAGGGGGTTTTGGCTAGTTATTAGTTTATTTTGTTTTATTTTCTCTTTTTTTTTTTTTTTTACCCTCCTGTACCCTTCAACATTTTGTAGAGTGCGCGAGGTGAAGTGCATATGAAATTGAAATTGAATTTAAATTGCATGACGGAAGAATGTTCCGCATTGCGACTGGGTGTGGATGGGATATCGGGCCATGGTCTCTGTTGAAGCAGAACAACGTGGCGGTGCTTCTACACGTGCGCTGTGCTGTTGGATTTTCCCTTCTTTGTGTGTGTTTTTTTTTTTGACTTATATTTTCCCCCTCTTTCCTTAAACAGCGAAAGGTTCACTTCATTCCCTTTTCTCACTCACTCACTCACTCACTTTTTTTTTTTTTACGAAGGTAGGTTGGCATACATGGAGTAGTAGAATATTAATGGGTCAGTAAGGTCGATTACAGATATATATATATAGATGGATAGATAGATAGATGTATATATGTGTTATAATTTGCATAGCGGTAACTTGAGTGACCGTTCGAGCGCATCAGTCTTCTTTTTTTTTTTTTCCATATGTCGACTTCACAACCTTTCATCCTCGTCTCGGCTTTTTATAATTTATTTGTTTGTCTCGCAGTTAGTTGATTTGCCTATAAGCTGATGGTCCTCTTCAGCTCCTGCCATGTCAAGATGAAGGGTACTTGCAACGCTACACGGAACTTACGTTGTTGCATTGGCGATGATTTCAATTCCGATATGCCTCGGTTACGATTTAACCGATACGTTTCTTTTGTCGCTTTTTAGAAACGGTGTCATGTGTTGCACTAGTTGTTGTTACTCCTCTTATAGTCATTCATATTCCCCCCTTTTTTTCACTCTCCTCTTGTGGACCGGTAATCGTTATCGTGTCTCCTACCCATCCTTTTCGCTCTAATCGTTTTCATGTTTTCCTTCTTTTTTTTTTTTTACCCCCCTCCCCATTTTGTCGCCTGTACATTTCACAAATTACCTTAACGGAAGTTTACCTGCTAATACTTAATTAAACGCAAATGCAAACCAAGCAGAAGGCCGCGCTTGGAATTAACGGTTTCCGGACGAGTGGATTGGCAGTACGACGGGAGAATGTAACGGCCACAGCTGCCGTGGCGAACGTTGTTAAATCATCTCTGGGTCCTGTTGGGCTCGACAAGATGCTTGTGGATGACGTTGGCGACGTGTGTGTTACAAATGACGGAGCCACAATACTGAAAAGCTTAGACGTTGAGCACCCCGCCGCCCGCCTGCTCGTGGATCTCGCGCAGTTGCAGGACAAAGAGGTCGGTGACGGTACCACTTCTGTTGTTATCCTCGCCGCCGAGTTGCTCAAGCGGGCTCAGGACCTCATTGTTCAGGGTATCCACGCCACCAGCATTATTGCAGGTTATAAGTTGGCTCTTCGTGAGGCCTTGCGGTACTTGAAGGATAGCTTAAGTGTCTCTGTGAATGCGCTTGGCAAGGAAGTGCTGCTGAACATCGCCCGCACATCCATGAGCAGTAAGATCCTCAGCGCCGATGCCGAGCTCTTCGCGAAAATTGTGGTGGATGCTATTCAGTCCGTGAAGACTGTGAATGACTTGGGGGATGTTGTGTACCCGCGGAAGGCTGTGAGCATCTTGCTTCAGCACGGCAAGAGTTCGCGTGAATCGATGCTCCTGCAAGGTTTCGCGTTGGGTCTCTCCCGCGCCGCACAGGGGATGCCGACATCGGTTCAGAATGCCAAGATTGCACTCATTGACTTCGACTTACGCGCTGTGAAGATGAAGTTAAGTATGAATATCACCATTACAGACCCCACGAAGGCAGAGGCCATCCGTCAGCGGGAGCTCGACATCACGAAGGAGCGCATAAAGAAGATGATCGCCGCCGGTGCAAACGTCATTCTTACCTCGTGGGGTATTGAAGACAGCATGATGAAGTACATGGTGGATGAAGGTATTCTCGGTGTGCGTCGTGTTAAGAAGGAGGATATGCGCCGCATTGCAAAGGCTACCGGTGCGCAGATCGTGCACACGATGTCCGACCTCGAAGGTGAAGAAGTATTCGAATCCAAGTGGCTCGGCCAAGCGGACCGCGTATATGAGGAACGCTTCGGTGAGGATGATGTTATCATCATCTCCGGTACGAGCAACTCCGTTTGCGCAACCATAGTATGCCGTGGTGCAAACTACTTTGTCCTTGAAGAGATGGAGCGCGCTTTGAATGACGCCCTTTGGGCAGTTGCCCGGACTCTGGAGGCGAGTCTGGTGGTGGCTGGCGGTGGGGCGGTAGAGGCGGCGCTGTCTGTCTATCTGGAGAACTTTGCCTTTACACTCGGCTCAAGGGAACAACTGGCAGTAGCAGCCTTTGCAGAGGCGCTGTTGGTTATTCCCAAGACATTAGCCCTCAACGCTGCAATGGACGCTACAGAGTTGGTGTCACGGCTGCGTGTCATTCACAATGAGGCTCAGAGGGAAGGGGCGAAAGGTGGCAATGCGGGGAGCGCTTCCCGCTTCTGCGGTCTTGACCTCGTTGAAGGGAAGGCTCGCAATAACGTCGAGGCCGGCGTGCTCGAGCCACAACCCAGCAAAGTGAAGTCATTGCAGTTCGCCACGGAGGCAGCCATCACCATCATTCGCATTGATGACTGTGTTCGCCTTAACCCTGAGGAAGAGGAGGAGGGACGCCGTTAATGAAGTCTAACTTCGTCGCGCACATGCATATATATATATTTATATTTATATTTATATGTAGGTACACCCTCCACACTTAGTCGCGTAAGATACATATGAAGAGAGGAGAAATATTCTGTTTCCACCGCATTATAAAGAGGAGAATTGGAGGGAGGCGTAAGACAACGTTGGTGTCCTCCGCGTGACAGAGGAGTATAGTGCGGAAAGAAAATATGAGTATGGACGTACCGATGTGCGTGAGAGGGAGGGGTTAGGGTAAATTATATTGGAGATGAGGGTTGTGGTCGAGATAAACAATTATTCGTTAAGAGTAAAAAGAAAAAAGAAAAGGAATGAAAGGTGGATCTTGTTTGTTATTTCCATCGAATTAAGAACAAAATGAAGAGGAGGACAGTAGGAAGAGGTATTATTTTTTAAAAAACAACAACAACAACATCATCAAAGTGAATGCAAGATTCTCATATGGTCTTAATGTGTGCCGTCTTCTACGTGACAGAAGGAAAAAGAAGAAAAAAAAAGACAGAAAGAGCAGGGAGGAGGGGTGAGAAAGGGTAGAAAAGGTACGACTCCATTTTCAACCCTTTTCGCGTCGCCCCTGCCGTTGACACATGCCCCCTGCCCTCGTTCGTCGCCCTGTGAAAGGGGATGGTGGAGCCCATTTTTTTAAAAATTTCGTTCGGACCACTCAGAACCTCCACGTAGATAATGAAGAAGAATTTGTCGTGGTAAAGGTACGAGGTGGATAGCAAAAGGGCAATACCGATAGAATGCGCGTGCGTGGGGGCGTAGGTTCTTCACTTCGATAGTCGCAGGCGAGGAAGGGAACACGAATAGGTGTGACTTACCGCGGCGTTGTGCGGAGTTTGTTTCATTGCTGTCTTACATTCCATGATACAACTTTATACATGTACGCATACTTACCTTCTATCCACTCTTTTAAACCGCTTATATTAGTGCAGAAAGTGCATCAACCTCGGTTTCAACTGGCCTTTTCATGTCTTCAGGTGACAGCAGCGGTGGAGGGGGAGGTGTGCGGGAACTGGGCACAGTTACCGCCGGCATGGCGATGATGAATTTCGACGAGAAGACGAAACCCTACACTCGTGCTGACCTGATAAAGTTTCTTCAGAACTACGAGGAGAATTTGACTCCGCCAGAGAAACAACTCGTTTGGCAGGGAATGCTGGGGACCCTTGTTGGCATGCCGCTTGCTTTTTTTGTTGGCTACAAAGTGAGCTCACGATTTGCATGGCATCGCGTGAGACGTGCGCTGACACCCATTGGCGGCAAGGGGCGGGAAGAGAAACCCTCATGGCTCATTCGTAACATATCGACTGTTGGTCAAGTCATGTTTGGGTTGGCAGCTTCAACTATCCCGTATATAGTTGTTCAACAGTGGTTTATTTCCCGCGTATTGGCCGCAGATGAACATGAAGGTAACCTTTCTTTTCACGTACGGCGTCTCATGATCACACAACGTAGCAGTATGATGTTTACCCGAACTGCCACGCGGGAGGTAACTCGAGAGGAGCAGGAGCGACTTATGGGTGAAGCTGCGCAGCATTCAGCAGAGAATCGGTCTGGCCGCCAGGGAGGCGCTCCTCTTGGAGTAACCGATGTGAACCTGCGACTCGGCCAGCAGGCCATGACACCTGTGGCGCAAACGGGGTACAAACCAATGCCAGGTCAGTCATCGTGATGACGGAAACAATTTAATTGTGTGGTCACGCAATGAATTATTGTGGTGCGTGAGGTTCTGTTTGATTGTTTTCATTAATGTCGTCAGGTTCCTGTTTTTTTTTTCTTTCAAAAGGAAAATAATTGTTGCCACTTCTTTTTTTTTTACCTTTTTCGTGTTACTATTCTTCTATCTGTGTTCTGTTTCGTCTTAAATCGTGCGGTCGTCGAGTTGGGGTGGGTGTCAATTCTGCAGTTGAAGATTGCTGTGGGATCTGATGTAGAGAAGAACCTCAAAAAAAAATTAAAAGGGGGAAGGGTATCAAATACCAAGTAAAAGTGGAGCTCGGATGGAAGTGTGTGTGTGTGTGTGTGTATGGTGTTGGCACGAGACGGAAGTGGTGTAGCTCCGCCATATATATATATATATATATTATATTCAATTTACTGGTCGTTACGAGAGTTATATACGAGTACAATTATATATATATATATATTTTGGCATTGTGTTGCTCGGTTTTCCTTCCACTTCCTGTTCAATTCCTTTTTCGATGTCTACTTTCTGTTTCATGTTCCTCTCAATCCCAAATCTTTTTTTTTGTTTTTTTTCTTCATTTAACGCACGTACATACACTTGTGTGTGGGGCGTGTGTGGTTAGAATAACAACACTTAATATATACAGTAGGGGGAGGGTCGCCACCGCAACAAATATAACAAAGGGCAAGGGTGAAGGTGGCTGGGAAGGGAGCAAAGGGGTAAACGGAAGAGAGGAATACGTCTACACTCCGATCAAGGTTTCAAGGCTGTGGGTTGTGGGTGAGCTTCAGTCGTAGGAGCAGTACGGGGTTCACAAACACCGCCGCCAGCTTCATTTATTGGTTAAGATGCGGGGTTTGGCGGCAGCCCACACTTCCAATACAAAACTTGTTTCCTTTCTGTTCGTTAGTTTTGCGTGTCTAGGTTTCGCTCCCGTTGTGCACTCCCATGATGACAGTGGGGATGGGGCGGATGAGATTGACTACTACGCTGTGCTCGGTCTGACTCCTGAGGCCACTGACAGGGAGGTGCGACAGAGGTTCCGGGAACTTTCCCGTAAATATCACCCAGATGTTTCTTCTGGTGGCGATGCGCGTGAGATGTTCAGCAGAATCACTCGTGCAAATGAGGTGCTTTCTGATAAAAAGAAACGCCGCATGTACGATATGCGCGGTGAGGAAGGGTTGCGACAGCTGAAGCGATTAGAGGCAGAGAGTGGAGGAGGGCAGTTTGGCTCAATCTCGCAGCTGTTCCGTCACCATGCTGCCAGGCGCTTAAGGGGGAAGAATACCGAGGCGACACTTCACCTGCCTCTCGATGTTGTGTACACGGGTGGTAGGCGAACTGTCACTATTAACAAGCAAAAGGTGTGCACTAAGTGCCGGGGCACGGGCGCCAAACGCCCATCTGGGCTGAAAACGTGTGAACATTGCGGGGGGCATGGCATCTTGCGGCAACGTTTGCAGCTTGCCCCAGGCATGTTTCAGGAAATACGCCAAACCTGCCCGTACTGTGGTGGGCGCGGCAGTATTATGAAGGAACGATGTGGGGTGTGTGGCGGCAACGGTGTGCATCGAGCTGATGTGGAGCTTACAGTCGATATAGATGCCGGTATGCCTGAAGGACATGTTCTTTCGTTTGAGATGGAGGCGGATGAGTCCCCCGATACGATTCCTGGAGACCTCCTTTTGAGCGTTCAGACGAAGAAACATCCCCGTTTCTCCCGCCGCGCAAACGATGTAGATCTCGACATGACGCTTGTGGTGACGTTGAAGGAGGCGCTTCTTGGCTTTCAGCGGCGTGTAGAGCATCTCGATGGGTCAGAGTTTTTCGTGAATGAGACAGGTATCACACAATATGGTGCGGTGCTGAAGGTACCCGGGAAGGGGATGCCTCGGCACAACGTGCCATCAGAGTTTGGTGACCTGTACGTGAAGGTTTTGTTTGAGATGCCTGATATGCTAACCAAAGAGCAGAGGGAGGAGTTGGCGGAGCATCTGTAGGGAGCAGAAAATTTTCGTAACCTTCGTTTGGGTTGTGCCATTGCTGTGGATGTGGATTCATTTTGCTCCCGGGGTTACTTTGCTTGCGTGTTTGTTCTTCGGTTGGGGTGTAATGTCATGGTATGTGCTCTCTTACTGTCGCCGGTCTCTTTCTTGACCTCTCATCGCTTCTTCATGTTTTGCCAGTGCCGTTACTTTGCGCGGAAGTGAATGGAAAAGTGAGTCTGCCGGTGATGTGTTTAATATGGGGAAAGGGGGGGTTGTTATAATACTTGGTGTGCTATACCATACGTTCCATTTGTAATTTTGCCTTGTGCCACGTCCTGTGTGGCACGTATCCCTTTTATTTTTCCTCCCTAGGATAGCATATATATATATATATATGCACATACTACTTATCTTTTCCTCCATTATGAACTTCCGCTTTAGTGCTGTTATCACTTGCAATGATTGACGCGCTATCGTGAGAGTCGAAGCCTGTCGGGTCGCTTGTACATAAGCATATATGGGTATAAATAACTTGTATACTGGAGCGTTTCTGCCTTTCATTCCATCGGTGGGAAAAAGCGGAGCACATAATTTTTTTTTTTTTCACCTTTCTTTTTTTTTCTTTTTTCTACTCATTTAAAATGAAGTGAGCGACCTGTGAAGGGAAGAGGATATCTTCGAAGCATCTGCATACGCACTCCAACATCAAACAAACAACCCCTAGCAACATCGAAGTATAAACTCGGTAGTTCAAAGAACGCAGTAAAAGAACACTCAGCGAAGACGAAATGTTCCGTCGCTGCTTTCCGATCTTTAACCCCTACGATGTCGTGGTCGTTGGTGGTGGACCCGGTGGTTACGTGGCAGCCATCAAAGCAGCTCAACTCGGCCTTAAGACGGCATGCGTGGAGAAGCGTGGGGCCCTCGGTGGCACGTGCCTAAACGTTGGCTGCATTCCCTCGAAAGCACTTCTTCACGCCACACACATGTATCATGATGCACATGCCAACTTTGAACGATACGGTCTGATGGGTGGTGCAGGTGTCACGATGGATGTGGCCAAAATGCAGCAACAAAAGGAGAAATCCGTGAATGGTCTCACCAGCGGTGTCGAATACCTCTTGAAGAAGAATAAGGTGACATACTACAAGGGTGAGGCCGGATTCGTCACTCCTAATACACTTAACGTGAAGGGAATCGACGGAAAAGATGAGGCCATCGAGGCAAAGAACACCATCATTGCCACCGGTAGTGAGCCGACGGCTCTTCCATTCCTTCCCTTTGATGAGAAGGTTGTGCTCTCCTCCACTGGTGCCCTCGCGCTTCAGCAGGTGCCGAAGAAGATGGTAGTCATTGGTGGTGGTGTTATCGGCCTTGAGCTCGGGAGCGTGTGGGCGCGCCTCGGATCCGATGTCACGGTTGTGGAGTTTGCACCTCGTTGTGCCCCAACCCTTGACAGCGACGTCACCGACGCCCTCGTTGGTGCACTCAAGAGGAACGAGAAGATGAAGTTCATGACCGGCACGAAGGTCGTAAATGGAACAAACAACGGCGATAGCGTGACTCTTGAAGTGGAACAAGCTGGCGGCAAGCGCGAGACGCTCCACTGCGATGCATTGCTCGTGTCTGTGGGGCGGCGTCCGTATACCGCAGGTCTTGGATTGGAAAAAATTAACGTTTCCCTCAATGAGCGCGGTTTCGTAAAGATTGGGAGCCACTTTGAAACCAATGTGGCAGGTGTGTATGCTATTGGTGATGTGGTGGACAAGGGCCCGATGCTCGCCCATAAGGCTGAGGATGAAGGTGTTGCGTGCGCTGAGATCCTCGCTGGTCGCCCAGGCCACGTCAACTATGATGTCATTCCTGGTGTCATTTACACGATGCCAGAGGTAGCGAGCGTTGGCAAAACTGAAGAGGAGCTGAAGAAGGCAGGTGTGGCATATAAGGTGGGGAAGTTCCCCTTTAATGCCAACAGCCGCGCGAAGGCCGTTGCCACGGAGGACGGCTTCGTCAAGGTGTTAACTGACAAGGCCACGGACCGTATCCTTGGCGTCCACATCGTTTGTTCCGCCGCCGGTGAACTCATTGCGGAGGCCTGCCTTGCGATGGAGTATGGCGCCAGTTCGGAGGATGTTGGCCGCACCTGCCACGCCCACCCAACCATGTCCGAGGCGGTGAAGGAGGCCTGCATGGCGTGCTTTGCCAAAACAATCAACTTCTAATGTGAGTCAATCATAAATGGACGCAAACATGCGCATTTCACATATAGGGGAGGGGAGGGGACGAGGAGGGGGGGGGAGATATGGGTCGGTTGAGTGCGAGTAAGCGAGGAGGGAATGTACACACACACACACACACACACACACACAAGACACAAGACAGAAGACAGAAGACAACGAATGGATGCGGGTCACTACATGTGACCGGCCTCGCCCCCCCCTTTTCTGCGGGATCAGCGGTGTAGGAATAGTGGCTGAAGGATGTGTATTAACGCGGGCACTTATTTGTTGAATCTCTTCCAGTTTCTCCCTCTCTCTCTCTCTTTCTCTCGTTCCTTTTATTCGTTATATTGTTTACATTTGAGCTGTGAAATGGGTGAATTAGTAGAAACGGTGAGGAAATGGGACGGGCGTGTAGGGGAGGGGGAGCGTAAAGGGTTTGGGAGAAGGGGGTTAAACAAATTAAATATTGAGCGATATTTAGGGGGTGGGGAGAAGGATGACGAAACGACGATACGCCGTCAACGGGTGGTTCGGTTATTGGCAAAGTAAAACCCATAATTCGCAGTAGCTGTTAGGGGCGGGCGTGAATGAATCATCACATCAGTGGGAGACGTGAATAATACAAAGCTCAAAGAAGAAGAATTTGATTCGAGGATGATGTGAGGAACAGGAAAGAAATAACGAAAAAAAAATAAGTGATAAACTAGAGTTTAGTGCGAAGTTTAATTGCGGGGGGAGCAGTGTGTTCGACTATATTTAACGGTTGTCAAACAGAAGAGCGTGAATTTAAGACAAGAGTGAAGGACCAAAAATGATTCAAACAAAATAAAAAGCAAAAGAAAGAGCAAAAATAGAAACGACTTACCGAACGTGTAAAAAAAGCAAGGAGAACAGTCTACGTTTAACATGCGGCTACATTCGTATAAAGGTGCTGGGTGTCCGTCAGCAAAGCTGTGTCTTCAGCGAACGATCGTTACTAAACTTCATTCAAGTAGTTGTTGTGAGTGAAACGCTAGCAAAAACAACAACAACAATAACAACAACGGCCGAATCAGCATGAACTAACTGAAGCATACCCCCAGCGGCATGTGAGGAAGGAGATATGAGGAAGAGAGAGTGAGGAGAAAATAAGGCGTAGAGAATGTCCCGTAAAGTGTGAGGCGTGTGGCAATGATGATGGAGAGCTGTGAGTTCTTTTCGGGTTCCCTCCCCCCCCCTCTTTCCCTCCACATTCTGTTGCCCGCGCATGGTTGTTTGCTCTTCTTTTTTTTTTTTCGTCCTCTTTTTTTCCCCCTCCACGCCAGATGTCGAAATTCCTTACCTATATTTTCTCGATAGGTCATCCGTTTCTTATTCTTTCTCATATTTTGATTATCATGCCAAAGCAAAACGAAAAAGAAGGTTTAAACTCTTTTATTCGGCCGTTTTTTTTTTTTTTAAAAACTTAATCGCGTTCTTGTTTGAGAGCAACGAGAGGGACTGCTGCTTTTGAATGCTTCGGTGTGGCTTTTTGTAAAAAAAAACTCAAACTGACATACCTTTCTTTCATTTCGTATCTTTCTGTCCCCTTTTTTCCTTTCATTTTTGTTTTGTCTTATTTTCGCTCCTCCCACAACGCTCCGAACAATTTGGCTCCAACGGAATAACTGGTACGTTATAGCAAACAGGGAAAGATTAAAATAAAACTACGAATAAGCAGGGATAAGAGGAGGGCAACATCAGGTTTCTATTCAAAAAGTAAGAAGGACGGTGCACTGAAGAGGTTAGGCGTGAATAGAAACGGAGAAGGTACCCGTGTTCCTCTAAGGTTCACACATACAGCTGAAGATTGAAAGGAGTGAGTCCATCTAAGCGAGCAACAACAGCGAAACGCAAGGGAAGACTGTTGTAACGAAACGTGCATTAGTTGAACGTCTAACGAGAGGCCGGAGGACGTGAAGGAAGCGGTTCAACTACCTTGCCTTCCACTTTCCAGTTTACCAAGGCTTACTTCAGAAAGAAGTATTTAAGCAACAAAAAAAGAAAAAAAATAGCAACATCAGCAAAGTAAGAGCACGTAAAAGTGGAGTTACGAACGAACGCGCACAAACGTACACACACTAGACATTCGCAGACTGCGCACGACTAGTACAAAATTAGGGGTCCTGCACGGCAATGAATCCCACGGCACTTCGTGAGGTCTCAAACCTGTCCACAGGTTCTGGAGATGTGAAGCAGCGACTTGCTCAGCGGCGGAGCGCTAATTTAGAGTCATGTCGTTATCCTTACTCATCCAGCGCTGTGCGGCACGGCTCCGGCAGTTTGTTAAGCCTTCGCTCAAGTCTCTACAGCCCCGTAGGTACGGCAGGGAAGGAGTCATCTGTAAGCCCTCATGCTGACAGGCTTCGTGAGAATAATCCGGTATACTGCAGCGATGTTATTAAGGACATCACAACAATGTACATGGAAAGTGAGAAGGAGGCTATATACGGTCAGGTACTTCCGTCACCCCGCTATTTAACGTACCAGCCAGAGATAAACGAGAAAATGCGAATGATTCTCGTCGATTGGCTTATTGACGTTCACCTAAAGTTTAAACTACATCCCGAGACGCTTTACCTCACGGTGAGCATCGTAGACCGCTACCTTTCTTCTGTTAACACGAGGCGTACGACCGGACGGTACATACCGCGTTCAAAGCTGCAGTTAGTTGGTATCACCGCCATTCTTCTTGCTGCCAAGTACGAAGAGATATGGCCTCCGGAGGTGAAGGAGTGCGTGTACATATGTGCCAATACCTACACTCGTGATGAGGTTATTCGCATGGAACGTGAGATGTGCACCGAGCTGTCCTTCCGCTTTACTGTTCCAACGCCGTTTCCTTTCATTGTTCGATTACTTGACGTTGTTGAGGGCCTCGAGCGGCAGCAGCAGACGCAACAGTTGTCACATCAGCTACAGCAGATCCAATCGCAGTCGCAATCTCAATCTCAACAGACACAAATGCAAGCATCACAGTCACAACCACAATCTCTGTCGCGTTCCCGCTCACAGTCGCGTTCGCAGTCGCGCTCTGATGAGGAATGCACGGCATATGTTGTACAGCTTCGGCACACCGCTTTCTTTTTTCTTGACCACGGCATGCTTGATTACAAATGCCTTCAGTTCTCCCCGTCGCAGCAAGCAAAGGCCGCCTTGTTTCTTGCACTAGTGACACTACACATGAAAGAGCAAGGCTCGTCGTATGTGCTGAACAACGATATCATATGGACTCGTCAGCTTCAGTACTACAGTAAGGCTCAAGTACGTGATTTCAAGGCGTGCGCGAGGACCATGTTAGATTTTGTGAGTTACGTCTCCACAACGCGTTACCAATCGGTGCGTCGCAAGTACAGCAGCTCAAAGTATGGTGAAGTGGCTAAACTGACTATGCCTAGTGAAGTACCTGACTTTTGATTGGTTTACTTCCTTACACTCTGCTGTGTAAAATGTCTTGTGTTTGGTTGTGGTGTGTTGCGTGCTTCTTTGTTTGTTCCCTTTCTTGTTTGTTCTTTTTGTTTTAACCCTCCATCGACATCTTTTCTTTACCGCATTCTGGAGTTTGGGTTTATTTCCTTTTCCCTTTCCTTTTCGTTTTGCTTCGAGGTGGGCACTCTCCCTCTTTCTTTATTCTTTTCCCTCGTCGTGTGCGTTTTTTTTTTTTTGGCGTTTGTTGGCCATCAGATGTTGAGGCCTTTCGTTGGCTTTAGGAGCGGCGATTTTGAGAAGAAATTTTTCTTTTCTCTCCTCAAGATACCGTTAGTAAAAGCAAAAAGAAAGCAAAACAAAAAAAAAGAGAGAAGGGAAGAACAAAAGGGAGGAAAGAGAGAAGAGAAGTCCTCGGAGAAAAGAGGAAATCATTCATATAAATATATATATATATATTTATATGAATATTTATATTTATATGAATAAATGAAATAAAGGCATGGGAAAAAGTGTGAGGGAGGAAATGACCCAAACAGTCGTATGGAGAGGGGTAAACTAAAGAGAGAAAGAGGAGTTCCAAAGAGGAAATAATTATCTCAAACAAGCAAACAAATGCAAACAGAACACAAAGAGAAAGGAGAAAAAAGTTACAAATAATTAAATAACTAAATATTTTGTAAGTAGAAAAGAAAAGAGAAAGAAAAGAAAATGTGGGGAAGAGCGAGAGCGAGAGAGAGAGAGAGAGAAAGAGCAAACAACAGATGTTGTGATGGAGAAGAGGAAAAGAGTTGTATAGAAGAAGTGATACACAGGAGGAAAGGGAAACACAAAAGGAAGGGGAAAGAGGCAGTCGGTAAGTTTAAAGAATCAGATTACGTATTCTTATTTACTTACTTACTTAGTCTTTTTCTTTCTTTCTTTCCTTCCTTTTCTTGGTTTTACCCTTCCTCACTTTTCTTTACGTTTTTATTTTACATTAGATGCATGAATTTTGTCAAGAGAAAGCAAAAGGAAAGAAAATAGTGAGAACTGTCAAGAAGAAACAACAGCAACAACAACACCAATTAATTTTTTTTAAAAAAAGGCAACCACTTGCTGCGTATGTTGTTGTGTATATTTATACGATATCTGCGCATCTTTGGTTGTTTCACGTATGCGCGTGTGTGTTTGTTTTGAGTGTTTTGTGTTTTGTGTTTTGTGTTTTGAGTGTTTTGTGTTTGTTCCCCTCTTTTTCTTTTTCTTGTTTTTGTTTTGTTTGTACACGTGTGGTCGCTTTCGTGTGTGCCACGTGTGTTTGTTCACTTTCCCAGCTTCTTCTGCCTTTTTTTAAAAAATTGTTTTTGGCTTGTGTTCGTGCGTGTGCGTTTGTATTTCTGTACGGGCGTTGTTGCTTCGGTGCGGCTACTCTTTCTTTTTTTTTCACCTTTTCTTTCTTTCTTTTAAAAAAAATTTATGTTGTGGTGAAAGGGAGAGGTAATATTAGAATGGAAGAAGAAAATGAAACAGAAAGAAAAGGGGAAGGAGGGAAGGGAGGGAAGAAGCAATTCACACATTTGTGTCGGATATATTTGTTCTTTCGACTTTGTTTCAGTACATCTTCTCTTTTCTTTTTTCTTTTTCTTACCACCCAGTCCAGTCCAGTCCATTCCTTCTCTTTCTTTTTTAACTTTATTTTTTGTTTGCTTTGGTATCTGCTTAGATCACTTAGACGCATCCTTTATGATACCGATGCCACAGATTTTTCCCCCACCACCACATATTTCATTTGCTCGTTTACTCGTGTCTCACCTGTTTTATTTTTAGAAGAATGCCACCCGCACTCATGCACACACACACACACACACACACGAGAGAAGAGGAAAAGGTGAATAACTCAACATATATATATATATATATATATATACACGTATGAATGCGCTCAAAGTAAATGAAATAATCCCAATATGCCGTTTACAGTTGTACAGGTTAGTAGTTGTCGGATGGTTTTTGTTTTTGTTTTTGTTTTTCAATTTTATTTTTTCTTTCATTCATTCATTCTTTCTTTTGCATCCTTCTGCTCCGTGTGTTTGTTTGTTTGTTTGTTTGCTTTCCTTTTTTTTTTTATTTCACGCCTTTTTTTAAAGCTCCGCCTCACCTCTTTCTTTCTCTCATTTACTTTTCTTCCCATCCTCAACCTCTCATCCCCTGCTGTTTTTGTTTTTTTTTCATTAATTATGAGTTGCAACATGCCGCCGCATTTCATGCCATGAGGTTCGATGAACACAAAAATACAAAAGGTGAAATATGGCGCTACGGCACTGCAGCAACATAAGAAGAAGAAACTAACATGAGCGAAGAAAAAAAAATAAATTAATTAAAGAAGGGGGAGATGGTGGTGGCGGTGACGAAGGGACAGAGAAGAGAAAATTAGCCGGTGTTTTTTTGTTTTTTGTTTTCGTTGTTAGATGTACCGAGTTTTTTTTTTCTGCTGTTTCGTGTTTTCATTTTCATTTTCGTTTATCTTCCTTTTCCTTTTCCTGTTTTTGTTTATATTTGCCTTCACTTCCTCAAACACGGTCTAACCGAGCTGATTAAGCTCTGTCACTCAATTACATACTTACGAAGGAAAAAAAAAAAGAAACGTACATCTTTGTTTCGTCCACCACATTAGAATCCCACGCATGAGCATAAATGTACGTCGCAAATTCACAAACTCACAAACATAAGTATGAATAAATATATGTTTACATTTACTCATATTTGTATACGCAGTTTATACATCCCTGTGTTTGTTTGTGTGAAGATGTTAACAATGAGTAATTGTTGCATTAGATTTTTGCCTTTAGCACGTTGTTGTTCTCCTCGCTTAAATACTGCTGGCCCATGTGGGAAAGGGAGGACAAATGATAATTATTATATTTAATGTACGAGTGTGAGTTCGTGTTTTGTGTTGCATTCTTTATTATTGTTGTTGTTGTTAATGTTTTTTTTTTTCCTCGGACGGCATGGATGGTGGGGGACGGCGTCCCTGTATTTTGTTTGTGTATGGTGAGGACGAGTGTTGAAGGGAAGAGGAAGGAAATGACATCGCTAGCAGGAAGCAAACGAAAGGTAAGCAAAAAACAAAAAAAAGAAGAGAAGGAGCGAAGAAGAAGGTTGAGGCGAAGAGTTCACCGTCTGTTGCCTTTTAAGCGACGCTGGAGGTGAGTGTTGTTTTTTTTTTTTTGAATAATTTTATTTTTATGTTTCCTGCACAAGAGTGTGGCTATGTGTGACTAGTGTCTGTTGACACATCGAAGCTTATATATATATATATATATATGCCAATTTATACATATATGAAATAAATATACAAACAAATACGCAAACACAAGCACCAAACACATATACACGTAAGCATGCGCACGCGATACAAACACAAAACATGCAGTCTGTGCAATCACCTGTTGTTTTGTGTCCATGTACATCCATTTGTACCGGGGTTTATATGTTTCACTCCTACGAATATTTACGGATGCACGGATACTCGTGCCCTCTGTGTATTTGTACGTATACAACTCGTTTGATGCATTGGATCCTTTCAAAAAGTGTATTACTCATGCGTCTACCTTTGTTTCTTTTTGTTTATTATTATTATTATTTCGAAGAAAAAAGGGGGGGAAGGAAAAGCTACACTACCACTTGCAAGTACTCAACTGTGTGGGCTTGTGTGTGCGGAATCGAGTATCAAAAAAAAAAAAAAGGAGGAGGAGAAAAGAGCTTTGTTGTAATAGTGAGTCACCGAGTAACCGTAATGGGGGTTCGCATGTTCTGCGACTTTCTGAAGCTGCGCCGCTGGGAGCGCCATGTGTTGGCGCAAAGGGAAAGGCAGGAGAGCGCACTGGCTGCAGCCTTTAGGTGTATTCCCTGGTCTGGCGTGGCCATGTTCTTCTTTGTGATGATTTTCTTCGGTATTGACCTCGGTGCCGGTATCAAACATACCGCGCGACAGATTCAAGAAAAGAAGGAGGAAGCAGCGCAGTCGGTAGAAGTGCAGAAGATGCAAGCGCGCCAGTGGTCGGTGGAGCAGGTGAAGAATTTTCGCGAGGGTGAAATTCCAAAGCCGTCATGGGCGGAGGGCGGTCCGCGTGGATCCAACAACCCACTGTAGTGATGAACCCGGTGATTTTTCGCTCTCTCTGTTTTTTTTTTTGTGTGTGTGTGTGTGCGGGCGTGTGGACGTGCCATGCTGTTCTACGTACCATATGTGTTCCGTTATTTGACTATTTCCACTTTGCTTTCCCTCGACTTTCTTCGTTGTGTTGTTATGAACTCCTTTCATCTATCGTCGCTACTACTTGTTTATCGTCTCAGTCGTAGTCGTTTTACCTTCTTGGGCACCAAATAATAGTTACGGTGAACCCAGACGCACGCGCATATCCACAGTTTTGCGTCCACATGTTTTGTTATTAGTACTTTATATGAAAAGCAGTGAAAATATCGTAGCTGCTCTTCGTGTGTTCTTGTCTTTTTTTTTAAACATTTGACAATTTGGGGTTTAGGCGGTCGTCGAGTCTGGAGTTATTGACTGTCAGTATCCTTGAAGTTAGTTGTGTGTGTGTGCATGGTGACGCCACACCACTGTGTATGAAAATTTGTTGTCCCCACTTTTTAGCGTATCAGGTTTACCCTTTTATCTCCCTCTTCCTCCTCTTCTTCATGTTTTATTGCCGACTCGTGCACGCGGTGGGCGTTGGCGGCGGTATATTACTACATTTAACATTTGCTAAATAAACGCGCAGCATGGGCGTGGGGGAAGTGAACGCTACCAGAAAAGGAGTATAATACCGATTGACATGTTGACTCGCGTGATTCATGACTTGTACCACCTAAAGAAGATACACAGTGTCGTACTCGATGAGAAACTAGGACACGCTCTAAAGGAAAAACTTACCGCGTTAGAGCTTAGCGTTGGGCCTTCCCCGGGTCCGTCCGCTCTTCGGCGACTCTTGGAGTGCCTTGCCTACTTCCAGCTTGAGCAGAGCCCCGTCGCGGCGAAGGCCGTTGCATTGGTAAGAGCAGAACTGCCGCGTATGACTGGTGGGCAGCTCTCACGAACTATTGCCGCCTGCTGCATGTTGGGGCAAAACGATATCTCCTTCTCCGCTCTGCCACTACTCTCTGAAGCCCTGCCGAGTATGGATAGCACGGGGACTGTTCAGCTAATTGACTCACTGGCTGCGGCGGGGGTACGGCATGAGGACACGTGGTCTCTTCTGGCCGAGCATTGCATTAGACGGATGGACGGTTTTACTGGGCAACAGCTTTACCGTATCATCGAGTGCTTTTACGAGAGGAGGGTGCACTACCCTGACTTCTATGTTGTGGCAGAGCGGCACATTTGTGCTCAACCTTCATCGTACATTTCTATGGAGCATCTAAGTGCTGTAATTGAATGTTACAGGGGGTTAGAAATGCCCGTCGTATCGCTGCTCGCTGCAAGCTCTGCTCGGTCGGCTGAAGGCTTTGAAAGTGCACTGGCTGCGATGTCACCGGCGCGAGCGCGACGCGATCACAGGGCGGAAGGCGGCCCCTCCAGTTTGACTGCTGAGGCAAAGGGCGCATTAAATCCTTCAGTAGTCGCCGCTTTTGTGCAGTCGATGCTGAAGGCTGTGCAAGCGGCCGACGAAGTGCAATTGACTGATATGCTGCATAAATGTGAGGTAAAGCAGGTGATGCATGCGGAGATTATGGAAGCAATTGCGTTACGGTTGAAGGGGCTACACGATGCCGCCCCGAACGTGGCCCGCACAACAGCTCTCATGCGGCTCATGATGCGTTTCGAGAAGCGCGAATGGTTTGCCGCTGCTGCTGCGCCCTTGTGTGAGCTTATGGATGCTTGTGTGGAGGACGCTTTAACAGTTTATGGCCATCGGTTACTGAACCTTGCCGATGGTGCGTTAAAATTGTTTCCCGCAGACAAGCAGCCCACACACTTCTACACAGTTTTGGTGCGTGACATGAAATTTGGTGACGTGACTGCGAGCGTGGATGTGCGGCGATTGCCGCTTGTTGTTGGTGTTATGTTGGCACTGCGTGCATACGGTGGTCCAACCCTGCTGGAGCAGCACATGCCAATGATTTCGGTTGCCGCGGCGAACGCCCCGTTTCGGGTTCAGGTGGAGCTAGCTGCAATGCTTGCGCCACTCCCTATGGCGAAGAAGACATTTTTGCCTGACCTATTCACTTCGCTTTCTTCACAGAAGAACTGGTCTCGGAAGCTTGTGGCGCGAGAGGCGATTCTGCTGATGGAGGCCCTCACGCGTAGTCGTCTTCCATTCAATGATTTACTATTGGTAGTTGTGGAGTTCACGAGGCGCAATCCGTCTCGTTTTGATGCTCCTGAGCTTGTCAATATTTTGTTGCAGTGCGCAACTTTGGGTTTCAATGACGTGGAATTTTACTCGGCAACAGCAACACACATACTGGAGAAGGCTGCAAATGCCACTGTGCATGACCTTTGCATGCTTATGTATGCATTCACTTTCGTTCTAAAGGGCGTAATTCGAGTTGTACAGCAGATGATGCCACGTCTGCGTGTCTCTGCAAGTCACGCAACCGCGCGCGACATTGTATTACTTCTGTACAGCTCGGTAAAGCTTGGCATCACCCGTCATGCTGAAGTGACAGTGCCCTTCTGCGACCGCGCCCTCAACATACTACCAAGTTTCAAAGGCGAGGAGCTTGCAAGCTGCATGGGCTCGTTGCGGGCCCTTAAGCTCGACCATGAGGAATTGCTTTCGGCCACCGCAGAAGTTCTTGGGGACGAGCTACAGAGGCGAGAATCCTGTAATGACACTGGTCGTAAGGAAACTGCTGCTATTAATGCTTCGGGTACTTCCGGTGCGGCAGGCGCCATGCTCACCGATGCTCAGTTCATTTCCATCACGAGTGCCATCGTACAGCTGCGCCCAGCCCTTCTGCGACCTGAGTGGCACCTACCGCTTCAGGCCATTTGTCTCCATTCCCTTTCAGGTGCGGGTGCTGCGCAAACACATCTCATAGCGGGAACGCTTGCCGCACTTACCGAGGCACCGTGCAAGCAGGAGCACCGTGAACTTTTGCTTGAGCGTGCGAACGACGTGTGCGAGCGCTTTGCCAGTGGCATCATTGCCGCCGAGGTGGTGCTCGCGTTGCATACGCTTATGTTGCAGGAGGGCCTGAGTGACGAGGAGGTGAAGGAAATATTGTCACCAACTCCGCTCATTGCGTTTGCGAAATCTCATCACAGCAGTATTATTTCTAATACAGACACGAGGGACAAACTGCGCGGTAAGGGCCTGTTGCTTCTTCTTTCGGGCGTAGTCCCTTCTTCAATTCAGGGTAGTGTTATCACTGGCGGGCCGTTTCAAGAATTGTCGCTACGGGAATCGCTGCTGCTGCAGCGAAAGGAAACGCGACAAACAAATGCTTCGAAGGATGGCCCGTCATCAAGGCGGAAGACACGTGGGGCGTTGAAGCCGACGACACTTATATCCTCCACAAAACCAAAGAGGGTAAAGGACTGCATGACAGATGATGGTGATGACATTCGACGCCGGCGCCGTTCCTCTGCTGTGAGGGACGAAGATTCCAATGCGTTGTCGGGGGACAACGATGATGTTGCCTCGAGAAGAGGCACGGCGGATGGTAGCAACAAATGCTACGCCGGGGAACCGCATAAGGACGTAGAGGAGTTCCACCTATAAGTCTGGGAGGAGTGAAGTTACTCTTTTTTTCTCTTTAAAAAAAAATTCTCTCCCTTGTTCCACATCATTATTTGTTTATCTGGCGGTGCACTCCGTCAGGAACGTTTCACAGTATTTCGACCATGCTTCAAATGTTTCTAAACCAAGCAACCCGTTGGAGGTTTCTCACACTTTCTTACATTATTACCTGTTGTTAGACTGTTCATATTTATTTGCCCTTCTCTTCTCTTCTTTTCCTCTTTGCTCTTCGTTTGATGTTGAAGTACGGATAGCAGAAAAATGTAACAAGTACGTGAAGGAAGGAAAAGATAGTGTAAACCCACGTATCAATGCGCTGGAAAAAAAAAACTCCTCTCCCTTTTGTGTGTAAATCGGTGGTGGATGAAGGAAGTTAGGAGGTAAATGACTTATGCAAGCATTTCCTCTACCGCTGTATGTGCGTGTTTAGCCTCTATACAATAGTGGTGGAGCCAGCCTTTAGATGCTAATAACAATCTCATCATTAAGGGTGCAAAAAAGTGTTGTTTATCGTATGTCGTTGTGTCTACGTGTGACTTCACAGGCAGTTAGTTGCCGCTGTGCCTGAGTCATGTGAGAGAGATATTCTGGTGGCTCTAACCCGCTGCAGTTGCTCATCTTTTATTCTGTTGGGTCGTACATATAGAATACATGTGGGATAAGATAACTCTTTGGGTGGATGTTGATCTATTACTGCCTTCTTCTTACCTCTTCTGCAAGTTGTGGTTACCGCACAAGGTATAGTCGTGGTGGTGATGAAGTCATTTTACAGCGGAGTTCATTTCCTAAGTAAATATTCCTCATTTTAAAGGGGAGCGGAACGACTTCCCCTTACGGTCTCAGTAATGCATGAACTAGTTTCCTACCGAATAGTCGGAAGTCCTGTTTAGCATCTTTGTCTGTGTGAAATGTTGACCCCCTTTCTCTTCTTCTTTGCCTCTTGTGACAGGGTAAATAAGTTTGTTGCTGTGCTTCCTTCTTGTGCCCTGACCCATCTGCTTCACTTGCGGATACCCGCGAACCGGCGTGACTATATAAAATTATAATCCCTTTCACCTGATTTTCTTTTTTCTTTTTTTTTGGTTTCCTCTACTGAAGTATGTCCAACAAGTTGTTGCCATCGCAGCCACCGCAGGAGGCAGACGCTGGTGGATGGAACCGACGGAATGTTTTGGAGTCGCTGAGCACAAATGCAAAGGACCGCGCAACGAGTGCATGGTTTCAGGAACTGGCGCGGACTGAAGAGGAGGGCGATGCGGCGTTTGCCCGTGCTCGCCCTCCGTTATTTCGTAGGGCTCAGCGGACACACGTTCGGTCGGATGAGGAGCGCCGCAGGATGGACAACTATGAGAGCATTGATTACAGCGAACCCCAGTCAACTGTCTACAAGAAGCGTATGGCGCAATGGAAGAAGGAACCACGTTGGCTCAAGTGGGTTATGTTTATTGCAGTAGGCATTTGTGTTGGTTTGTGGTCCGTATTACTTTTTCAAACTCTCGAGTATCTTGAGCGCCGGAAGCGAGGGATGTTACGTACTTATCTGCATGAGACCCATGGGCGTGGTGGGACTGAAGCGCAGACCGTTGGAGGAGGTGCAGGTTTTCCAATGCGGTCAACCCCCAGTGGTGTTAGTTGGGCTGTGGCTGGAAAATGCTATATAATATATATCCTATGGTGTGCCGGTTTTGCGCTGCTCTCCTCCCTCTGTTGCCTTGTGATGCCCACAGCAGCCGGCAGCGGTGTCCCCGAAGTTATGGCTTACCTGAATGGCGTGATGTTTCCCCGTGTGTTTAACATACGCAATTTGATCGTGAAGACGCTCTCCTGCATTTTTGTTGTATCTGCTGGTGTTCCTGTCGGGGCGGAGGGCCCGATTATTCACATTGGCTCTCTTATTGGCGCGGGATTGCCAACAGGGCGGAGCCGAACGTTGAACTGTGGTGCCACGTCGCTGCTTTCAACCTTCCGTAACCCACGAGATATGCGGAGTTTCATATCGGCTGGTGCTGCCTGTGGCGTGACGTCTGCTTTCTCGGCGCCTATCGGTGGGCTGCTGTTCGTGATGGAGGAGGTGGCCACGTTTTTTTCGGTGAGGCTCGCGTGTATGGTTTTCGTCTCTTGTTTGGCATGCATGTGTGTGATTCAGATAGTCAACTCCTACATGAGCGGTTGGCATCTGCTGGCACAATCACCAATGACTCACGGTGAGTTTCTACCATCGGCGATCGCAATGTTTATTGTCAACAACGTACCGGGTAACCACGTGCCGCTGAATGTCTACACGTTTATACCAACAGTTGTCGGTTCCTTAGCTCTTGGGTTGCTTGCTGTTTTGTACACAGTATCGAGTGTCAGATTTTTGCGATGGCGCAGGGAGCGACTCTTTCCCAATACGTTCCTGCGTGTTTTGGAGCCTTGCTTGTTTTCGTTGGCGTACAACACTGTTTGCTACGTGCTACCGCTGGCGTTTGGTTGCATCGAAATACCTCCGTACGTGAAAGATCACAAAGCGGAGATGAAAGTTGAACTCTTCACCGAATTTTGCGCGGATCGTGAGAACACATTCAATCCATTAGCGACGCTTGCACTGATGGGTCCTTACAATAGTATACGCGTCTTGTTCTCGCGTCACACCACGGGGCTGATTCCGTGGTACGCGTGTTTGCTACAACTTATGCTTTACACATTCTCTTCAAGCTACGCGGGAGGAATGTTCGTATCCTGCGGCACGGTTATTCCTTCCCTCTTTATTGGTGCGATGGGTGGCCGGCTCGTTGGCACCTTGTTCAACAATGAGGTATGGGCAGACCCTGGGGTGCTATCTCTCATCGGCGCCGCCTCGTACTTTTCCGGCATCTCCCGTCTCTCGTTTTCTCTCATCGTGATTATGATGGAGATGACTGCGGATCTTACCCACATTACTTGCCTAATGGTAGGAGTCGTCTTTGCCCGAGCGTTAGCCGATCGTTTCTGCCACTCCTTATACCACTCACTGCTTGACCTGAAGTCGGTGCCTTTCCTGGAGGCACAGACAGGTGTGCACAAGTTTGATATGTTTTGTGCCAAGGATGTCATGACATCCCCTGCAGTGACTCTCAACACTGTGGAGTCCATTGCACAAGTGGTGGAGGTGCTGCAGTCCACACAGCACAACACGTTCCCTGTGGTGGCCATGGCGAAGATGACATACAAGGGTGTCATATCCCGCTCCCAGTTGGAACTGTTGTTGTGGTTCATGTACTTCCGTGAGACAGATGGGTCAGATGTGATAGATAGTGGCCGCTTGAGTATGCTTGCTAGCAACGTGCCCTGTGGAGGTAAAAACGGAGAATCGGTTGGTCGGGTTCAGACAAAGGCAACAGGAATCGAGGTGTGTGAAAGTGAGGGAGGGAGCGCTTGTGGCCCGTTCACTGACTGCAATGAAAGTATCATTACACAGGCGGGGAGAAGTATGGACACTATCGTTCCACCTGAAACCAACGTAACGGACGGACCTCCCCGTGGTCCGCGGTCTCACGCCACCTATGCAGATCTAAACAAAGTGCGTGAGTGCATTTTCTGGCGGCGGTTACCTCCTATGCCTCCCGTTGAGCTATTATCCAAATCAACGATGCGCTGCCATGTGGACCTCTCCCCTTATGTGGATCTTAGCACATATTACGTGCGTGACGTGATGTGCATCTCGCGGACGTATTATATATTCCGTCACTTGGGGCTGCGGCTTCTTCCGGTAGTGGATCGTCGGCATCGTGTTATTGGAGTTATAACCCGCACAAACTTATTTGGTGACCGCTTACAGGAGCGACTAAGAGATGCCGAAGAAGCAGGAAGGCTAGCGGCCGTGCCGAGGGCCTGGGAGTAAGCACGTGGTAGTTGGTAAAGTGAGCATCCGTTTGTTTGGCAATGTATTTTTCCACGTGTGAGTTGGTGAGTGGTCATATTAACACTGCTATGAGGATGTGCCTCCTTCGTCCATTCATCATATGCTGTCACTCAGTGCAGCATGAGAGGACTAGAAAGGGTGGTAGTTTCCCTATTTTCCAAACTGTTTCCCCCCCCCCTCGTTTTTACCCGTGGAACTGAGTAAGCGGGCACATGACGGAAAGGTGATAAATAAGTGTACTGGAGGTCAACGAGGCTGTTCACGCCCTGATTGCTTCCTGTTAGTGCACTCCTCCAACATTCCTGTTAGCTTTCACCATTTATCATCTTTGGACATTGCCTTTCCCTATTCTCTTTTCGTCTGAGTTCCTCACCTCTTTGGTCGACGACCGGTATTTAGGGCATGAATGCTTCAGGCCTGTGGTGTGGAGAAGTTTCATGTGCCAGTAGAGCGTGTTGCAGTTGCGCGGCTGAAGGACTGCCCTGAGGACTTCATCGTTGCGGAGGTAGACCCCGCGGGCGAGGCAACAGATGCCCAAACATACAAGCTTCCCATACCGCGGACACCAACCAATAGTTGTGGCGAAGTTGGCAGTGTCCAAACCGTCTTGTCCACGGCGACTGAACTGAACCGAGGTCAATGCGGCGGCAGCGCGGGCGACTCCGAAAAGCATATCAATGTAGCGGTCCCAATGGATGATTCCTTGAATGAGTCTCTGTTGGAAACCCTTCTGGAGGTGTTTGGTAGTAAGAGGGAAGCTGTTGCGCAGTATTCTTCCTGTGCCGCGGCTGGGAACCTCTTGTTTCCAACCAAAGAGCATGACATCGGCGTGTTTAACGAGAGGGCTGAGCGAGAGCAGCTGCATCGTGCTATGAAGGTATTGGTACCCCACTTACGTAGTGAGACCCGTCGTCACAGGGAAGCAACAGCTGGTCCTGTAAACATTGCTTTGGATGGTGACAGTGCTCATGCTTGTAGAGATGACGATGGTGGTGCGATTGATTATCACATCATTGTTAGCTACGATTGTGATTTTCTTCTTCTTTCGCATCTTCTCGGGGAGTCGGTAGCTGACGCGTTGGTGGCATGGAACGCATCAGTTCCCCAGGGGCCGCCGCTTCATCTAACTGCTAAATTCCCTATGACTGCATCAAAGGAGGTGCGACGCTCCTTCCACGAGGTGATGTCGAAGCGGTACCCCCGGATCACATGCCGCGTTTCGAATGGGCAGGTGGTCATCAGGGGTTCGTCAAGTGGGTTTGGAAAGCGGCAGCGTGTCGACGGGAACAGGGAAACAGTTGGTTTCACTCACCTTCTCATCCGCAAACGCAATTTGGATATAATGGAGCTGCGTATGTTATTGGCGGAGCACTTCTGCGTTCCTATTGATGCCGTTTGCACGGCAGGGATGAAGGATAAGTGTGCAGTGACGTACCAGCGCTGTTCGGTTCCCTGCACCCGGCAGCCCCGGGACCCTCGCGAAGAGGAAAGTGGAATAGATGGTGACGTTCCATTGCGTTTGACGTGGACGGACGATTTGTCAAGCTACGTGGAGATTTTGCAGACTTCTGGACCGCACTCCACACCTGTTGGAATTGGTGAGCTCAAAGGGAACATGTTCCACATCCGGCTCCGTGATGTTCGTGGTATTACCCCTTCCGAGTTGATGCAGAGGTCCTGCCGACTGGAGAAAGAGGGATTTCTGAACTACTTTGGTCAGCAGCGTTTCAGTGAACATGCTGAGTGTTTCATGGACCACATTGGTGTTCATATATTAGGAGGTAGGTGGCCAGAAGCTGTGCGATGCCTTCTTCGTGGGGCCCCCGAGTTGTACGACTTATTTCCAACCCATATGGAACCACGTTACGTTCCCGCGAGGTTGCGTGATGCACGTTGCATTGTACAGGCACTCAACCGCCTTCACCGCACGCGTTATACAACGCTAACCCGAGCGGACGTGACGGAATGCACCCAGCTCTGGAGGGATGTGTGCCGCGATGCGCTACAGGCGGTGCCGTATGCTTTCCGTGTATTGTGGCTGTGCGGTGCGCAGAGTCTCATCTTCAACCGCCTACTTTCCATGTTACACGGCCCACAGTTACCTGTGACTTTGCCGCTTTTGGGTTACAATGTATCGGTCGAGGGGGGCGTTCGCTCAGCTGTTGACAAGGTTTTAATGGAGCTGAACCTCGGGACGGTTGACGAGTTCGCCCAAAGGAAGAAGGTCCTCGGCGTGGGGATGCCAGGGGCGTTACGGGCGACGGTTGTCCGGCCAGTGGGGTGCAGTGTGTCGTTTACTACTGTTGAAGGAGGGAGTAGTGATGTCTTTGATGCGACCCTGTCCTTTTTCCTCCCATCGTCCAGTTACGCCACGATCTTTCTGCGTGAGGTACTGGGCTGTGACACTTGGTGGTGAGGTTGAGGTTGAAGGGTTTCCTGGGAGAGCTTGATGGGGCTCCAAGGAAGTCCTGTGAAGGTGAAACTTACTTTTTCTTTGGTGTTGGTGCTTACGTGGGGGAGACGGGGGTGCAAGAGACGGAGGCCGCCTAAAACAACAGAGACGCTGTGTGTGTACAGTTCCTTTCTTTTCCTCTATATACCTCCTTCCTTGCTAACTATTTTGTGAACACTTCACGCTTACTCTTTGCACTGAATTTGTTACCTGTGGTCAGCAGATATTAAGGAAACCGTTTAGGTTGGTGGAATTTGTCATCGGGTTTTTGTAGGTTCGATCTCATCGCTCTTCAGGACGGAAGTGCGTGTAGCCTGGTAATTTTTTACTCGTAACAAAAAAAACCATAAACCCACAGAGCTATTACAGTTAAATAAAAGAGGTTGAGGAAGTTTGTTAATACGGACCAGGAGTGCCGTTGTTGTTGCAGTCGGCTGGTCACGTGGGGGTTGCGTTATCTAGTTCTGTTGTTTGTTTTCTTAACAGCAGATGAGTACGGGCGGGGTGCACTCGGGGCTCTTCACCCTTCACTTCACGTTTTTTGCCAACTCCGCGACGGATGATGAGCGATTACTGCACACGGGTCGGAAGGCTGGTACGAAGTCTTCAGGTGAGTTTGGTGACTGGCATGTGTTATTGCGCTTTGCAGTAGAGGATGAAGTGATCTCTGTACGCCATCAAGGCAAAATATTCGCCATGAGTGATGAATGTTGCGAAGGTAGCAGTGGAGAGGAACCGGTAGTGATCCCTGGGCTAGGCCGAATTCCCCGCCCACTGAAGGACCGTTACGCAACTGTGGTGATGCGCAGTCACTATCACTGGCAGCTCAACGAGCCATGCCGTTTTGACGTCCACTTCGACCAGCTCGAGGGACGTATTGTGGGTTCTACGGAGCCGATGCTGTCTGACGTGACAGTGAGTTGTGAGGGTTATACCGCCTACGGTTGGTACATGGGTGAGGCAACTGTCACCGTAGGTGGATCCCCATATGCCATGCAGCAGCAACTGCGTTTTGTGCTTACACCATACATTGGTCCCCAGTGCACCATGTGTCTCGATCCCGTCTATGCTCAGGGGTACACATGCGCGGAGTGTGGTGGCGTTGAGTATTGCTCAAGAGCATGTCAGTTAGCCCACATGAGCGGTGGCCACGGTTTGCTATGTCAAACTATCGGTTGCACATATACACAGCGTTCCGGTAAGATTACCACTGAACTGGAGGACGGGACGGACCTTGTGGCGTGGTGGCGCTGCCTGGAAGATGCACATTACTCCATTCTGGTCGATTATCGCAATCCGATCGGTCAAGCTGTTGAGTTCTTCCTTTGCACACTGAAGCCGGCTCAGGAGGAAGGCATTCATTATCGGTTCATCGTGGAGGAGGGGACCACGCCACAGAAAGTGGATCAGGAAAAGTTTGTGGATTTCGCCTGCACGGTATTCCGCGCTGTGAGTGAAAATGCCATTAGTGAGGGGTGTGCCTCACTTGCAGCTGCGTGTTTGAATTATTTATTTGTTTACAGCTGTAACACTGGGGTAATTGTGGAGTCCCACGTCCTTTACTACTATAGCTGCCTGTCTGAAGACTTTGAAGGGGCCATATACTCGTTGGAGGAGTACGTGGCGTATGCTCGGCCAATGCATGAACTTGGAGTGGCTTTGATAGAATTTGCTCTCAAAAGCCCAACGGCACATCTCTTTTGGCAGCGTATGAAGTTGGTGAAGAATGTGTTCATCAACTTGTACAACATAAATACGAGCTGCCAGGGTTCTGGGAGTAGTGAGTTAATCAAGGCCATACCTGGGCAACAACGGGAGACACTTCATCTTCTAGCGAAGGTGTTCCTTATTATGGCATCGCGCGCCCCAAAGAAGGAGGTTTTGTTTATGTTAAAGCAGGCTGAAAAGTGCCTTCGGGATTGCCTTCCAGAGAGAGGCGACTGCGATGAGGCGGTAGAAAATGCTTTGGAGGCGCGGCTCAACGATGGAGACAAGTGTGAGGAATCTGAAGGTTCTATGCTAATGGATGACAACATGGAAGAGATGGATTCTTCAAACCTTGCCACTTTATACTACCGGCTCTCCGTGTTACTCCTTCTTTACGGCGATCCAAAGAAAGCACAGGAGGCTGAGGCACTGAAGGCCCAGGGAGATTTGTTGATCGCGAGAAAAAGGCAGCTGAGTGGGCAGACGGTTGGATGAATAAACAGTTTTTTTTCTCTTTTCAAAGAAAAAGGAAGGAAAAAAGAAACAAGTGCAATTGATAAGTAGTTTGATAAAGGGCCGCCGCTTGATTGCTTTATTCAAACTAGATTGGATGACAATGATAAACGGAGGAACAGGGCTGAAGCATGAGCTTAACCTGATCGAGGTGATGGTCTTTGAAGGTTCTTTTTTTTATTATTATTTTATGTTTAAAGAATTCTTTTCATTCCGTCTTGCTCGGTATCCGTCCTCCTACTTAAAATCATCGTGTTGTTCCCCCGCAGGTGTTTCCTCGGCTCCACCTTTCCGTGTTGTCCTTTATTTCAATCTCATCTCTTGTTGCCCTTTTTTTTTCTATAACCACTTGCGCCTAATTTTATGTCAAGTTGACACTTTTTTCTTCTTTCTTAGTTATGTATATCACGTTAACTACATTTCGCATTGTGCCCTCCTGACCGGCTCTCCACGGTGGTCCACCGCTGGAATAATTGATGAAATCAACGACTATTTGAACTGCGTATGGACGAGATGTGTATTTGTGCCTCTCGGTTTACCCGTTGTTGTGTTACCAAATTATACCACGGCATAACAAGGATGTGCATATGCGTACGTTTGCATTTTGGGGTGCATGGTGTTCTTCGAAAGGGATTGCTTTTG
Organism: Trypanosoma brucei gambiense DAL972; assembly: GCF_000210295.1. NCBI lineage: Eukaryota > Euglenozoa > Kinetoplastea > Trypanosomatida > Trypanosomatidae > Trypanosoma > Trypanosoma brucei. The sequence goes on along the minus strand of NC_026744.1, from coordinate 4,402,487 downwards.
TGTTGAGTTGACACTTTTTATTTTTTATTTTTGTGCGGTTTGACGGATCCCCTGCCGTGGGATGATTACACGCACAACTTTTTTCGAAACGTGCCCCGCTCGCTCGAGGGATCAAATCGTGGAGGTGTGCCATGGATTACTGTGACCTGATTGCATAGTCTAACCTGTGCGCACGTACGCACAGAAGGAAAAAAAAGAATTGCACACTAGTTTCTTATAAGCTGCTTTGAGGGGCAATTTAGCTTGGGTGACTGTGGTTACGGTGGAAGGAGGAATTTATCTTTTTTTTTTTTGAGTCCACTGCATGGAATCCATAAGTGGCTTGAAAGGTGTGTGTGCCGTGCACCATCGCCTTCACGGGCGCCCTTGCGCTTCCCTTAGCTCTTTTTTTTTGTCGGGTAACTTAAAGTTTGAGTGCCGATGTGGTCACCCGTAAGTTGTGTTATTTTCGCTCGTCTCGTAAATCAATAAGGGTACTTGACAAATATGTATTTGGGAACTGATACCACCAGGAAGCACGATGTTTCCCCCCCCCCTCCCCCCGCTGTGCTAGAGCTTTTTCCCGCTTTCTTCCTTTTTTTTTTCATTGCAAAGCGGGAGGTTGTGCTACCGCCCAGCAGTTTGACTGGGAATCGCGCCAATGCAGTTTTAAATGCTGGTTGAGCTGAAAAGAGAGAGAGGAGACACTACTCTCTCTTGTTGTGTATGAGCGTGAGGATCCTGATGTTCGTAGCACTGTAGTGCGTCCATATATTTGCTTCCCTGTTTTTCTCAAACCAAATCTTCCCTTTTTTGTTTCGCTGTTTTTTTCCGCGTGGAAAATGCTTTACCTTTGGTTGTTGTCACCATCACTGTCTTGAAGGTTCTCTTCCTCCATCTTATGTACTTCTCCCTCATCATTGAAAACTTTATCACTATTATTAGTACTATTGGCTCTTCCGATTCCTTCCGTTTGTGTTTTAGTTGTCTTAGTTTACCGCAGTTGGGATGTCGCAGCAGCAGCAGCAACCAGACGGAACAACTTCAAGTCAGCAGGTATCACGACGAGCTACCAAGTACAATGGTGAGGTGTTGAAAATACTACAGACAATGGATCGCACCCCCATGTCAAATTGGTCGGGCCTCTCGACATCTCTCACGCAACTTTTGAAGTGCCTGGAGGCAAATGTCGAATTGGCAGTGGGGTCTGCGCTGGATACCACATTGCTGTGCCGTGTCATATACAAGTGTCTTGAACCGAAAGGGGTGATGGGAGTGCACAGGAAAGCACTGGAAGTGCTGCAGCGCCTTTCTGAACGCTTAGGAGCACTCCCGCTTGTGCAGCATATGCCGTTGGTACTGGCCGCCGTGCTTAATCTCTTGCCTCGTTGTTCGTTACAAGTGAAGTGCGAGTTGCTTAACTTTGTTGACGTAAATATGCTACGTGAGTTGCCCGCCGAAGTAGTTGCATTGCAGCTACCAGGTATCATTCCCGCTTTGCTAGGTGGTTTAGAAGAGGGTGGAGAAAGTGAAGTGTACCGCCTCTCATTGAAGCTCATGGGGAACATACACGATATCATAAAAACTTACGCTGCAGCAGAGGCGTCAGCCAAACGTGAGCGTGATGAAGAGTTTGGTGAGTCGTCTGCGGACAGTGGGAAACCACCTGAAAGTGTGCTTCGTTGTGGCGATGCCGCTGTATACCGTGTTTTGTGGTTTACACTGAAGAATTCGCCCTCGCTGCGCGGCTCTGCTCTGCAGTACCTGAAGCAACAGCTTGATGAGGCGGTAAATCGCATTCCCGGCGGCGATGGAGATGATGAAGTTACTTTTGGCGTTCGTGCGGTTGAACAGGGAATTGGTAGCGGATTTAACCACTCAGCTGCACCCCCCGCATTTTTTGGGAATGATCTTCGTCTTGTTTTCAGCTCTATATTCGCGACTCTGCAGGAGCAGAACGAAAGAACACGAAGGCTCATGCTTGACCTTCTCATAATAGCGTTTCCGCTGAATGACACTGCTTTGCTCACCTTCGCCGAGAAGTCGCTTTTGGTGAGCGCTGTGGTTCAACAGTTGGGAGCACCGGATAGCAGCAACAGTACTCAACGGCGCGTTGTGGAGTGGTTGATGGGACCTTTCCCTGATATTGCTTCTCAGTTCATTCGTGAGGTTTCGTCTTTTCACGTAGCACAGGCATTCCACCAATTTGTCTCTTGGTGGAAGTTGCACTTCGGTGAATCACCCGCCCAGCAACAGTCGACAAATGTTACTGGAGCTAGCGTCTTGGAGCGATCGTGCTATTATGTACTGCACGTTACTGCATGTAAGTCGGCTGCTGTGCTGAGTACAGATAGTAGTGAAAAGAAGTGCGGTGAGTCTATGAGCCCGTATATATTGCCAATCACATGGCTGAGGGCGTTGGTTGTGCTCTTCAAGGCCGTTGTTGGCAGTGACATGCATGATGGTGACGACATAATGAGCAGCGGAAGTAGTTTGATCAGTCGGGATGCTAACAGTTATGATGAGTATGATGGTATGGGTCCTTGTTTTGCGAGCACTCCATTCAAAGAACATCTTGTTCCATTGGTTATGCCCTATGCTTGCGATTTGCTCGTTTCCATGGAGGCTCTTATGAATAGAGGTTCCCTGCAAGTGGACTGCGTCGAAACGGTACTAGATGCCTTCTTCGCGTCAGTTTCATGGGAATACTTTGTCAACCACAAACGTGGAATTGTCTTTCTGCTGGAAAACAGTGCAGACCAACTTGCGGATGGTTCGACCCCCCTGGCTTCCACTTCCCTTTCAACTGCACTGGATGTGTCAGGGTGTGCCGCCGCGTCGAGTACAGGATGCCCGCCTTCTTCAGATTTGCAGCAGTTACCACAAGCGGATAACAACCAAGGGCTCTTTCGTCAGTTCCGTATGGACCAGCACTATCTTGAAAAGCTGCAATCGAGGTTTTTGCAGTTGAAAGGAATGGCATCCCTTCTTCAGAAACATGCCATCGTACCGCTTCGGCGGAGTGCGAAACAGATCGCCGCTTTCCGTTGTGAGATTTTTGCAATCTGCCAGTCGCTCTGTGGTATTTTGCGCAGTGCAAGCACCTCAGCTCTTACTCATGCTACGGCACCGGAGGTTCCAGGTGCTTGTGGAATGGTGTCTCCACTGGAGGTGTCCCTTTGTTTGGTGGAAGGGTCCTTTCAAGTGTTCAATTTGCTCTTCACCGATATCATATTGGCTTTGCCGAGTGACGTGGATCCTATGGGGAACACTATGCCCGATAAGGAAAGTGAGATAAAACTACTAACTATCATGACGGAGAGCGCTAGCGTTTTGACAAAGCTTGTTGCCTATCATGCCGCGGAGCGGAGGGAGTTGCTTGTTCGGGTCAATGACGGTGTTCTCACTCTTCTCTCTCGTGTTATTTCTTCAGGATGGGGGAAGTGCGAACTTTGTGACGACGTGCTTGATGACTGGCTGCATTCAGTTACTTCTGCCGCAGCGAGCTCTCCATCTTTGGCTGTCCAGCGGGACTCACTGCAGTTATTTGTCGACTTTTCGAAGTCCATTGATTCTCCCACTCAGTTTGGTGAAGGTATGCGCGAAAACCGCGAGCTGAAGGCGCAGCTTGTGCCACGTGTGTGGCACCTATTGGGGATATGTAGCGAGGGCATGCAACCTGCTGTTGTGGATCTACTTCTGCAGCTTTACGCAGATGACGAAGCGCGGATAATACTTGATGGCATTACCGTTGAGGATACAGTGGAGTGCGGCGAACGGCTTGCTATCCTATTCTTCTGGATGGCGGAACGCGAGGCGCCGCAGAACCTCTTTCTTCCTGGCTTGTATATGTTGTTGCGGGCCCTAGAGCATAATGATCCTTCACTGAGGTGGATAGCTCAGTCCACAGTACGACAGTTTATTCCGTATCTTCACCGGTTATTGAACCCATTACTTATTTCACTTACCCGACAGCTTGTGTGCTTCAACCCAGCGTCTGAGAGCTGTGGTGGAGTCGAGAAGAAGCCGGATGATCTCCCAACTTACAGCAATCAGGAGCTCAGGGATTACGAAGTAAATCAGTTGAAACCCGCTGAGTTTGTTCGAGTTGTTGGGTGTATATTGAGTAACCCTGCCTCTTCCCCGCAACTGCTTCTTAATATGTGTAAGCTTCCCGCTCCAGCATACATGGGGTCTCGGTTGCCACTTCTTTCAATGCCCGTCCACAATGCACGCTCCGACACGTCGGGGGATGTTGAAGGTGAGACGAACGGTGAGTCGGTGGTAGTGGGTTCCGCTTTTGCCGCACTCGTGCAGGTGCTTCTGGGCATAGCGTACCAAAACCTATCTCCTCGGTTTAGCGAAACAAGTACAGATGGTATATGGCGTGGTGGAGAATTGGGCGTGGCTGCTGTTGAGGCACTGACAATGATGCTGCAGAAAAGTCAGAGTTTAATACAGTTGCCGAGGATGGTTATAAACACGTGGGGTTCCGTTTCCAAAAGAATACTCGAACTCCTCCACGAAGTCGTACGGTGCCGTTTGTTCCCTCCAGAGCAAATAGCCATGCTGCAACACCTGTTGGACTCGGTGAGGCTTATTAGTAATGTGAGCCCTGCAGAGTCGCATTCTTCTCCTGAAAATAAGAGTGTTGTAGTGTGTCGTTGCGCATCCGCACTGAGGATGGACTTGTTTTGCGAAACAGTGGAGATTGGAGTTGAGCGGGCAGCGGCACGAGCGTTGCTCCCGCATGGCCGGTCCGATCGTGATCTTCTTAACGTTTGGTGCGACACATTGCTTGGGCTTATGCCTTTCCTGCACGAGCGGCGCGAAGAGGTTTGTTCGCGTGTTTTGCAGACGTTTATACATGTTATTGAGCAGCAGGCGAGGACAACTTCGTCTCTGAGGGATTGCACGACTTTGAGGGTGGTAGAGGTGTGTTTGAAGGGGATTTTTGGTGTGCTCGAATACTACTTCGCAGCAGGAAGTGCAACCACTGCTGCTCAAGATAGCATCGACGCGAAGTCAGGGGACACTGGGTCCGGCTGGTTCTCCACACGTATGCTTTTTGCGTCTGCTTCACCACGGATAGTGCACAAGGTTGTGGAGCGAGCCGTGGAGTGCACAGAAGTAATGCGAGAATCCATACAGCAGATTGTAGCTACGTTGTGTAAGGTTCACCTGTGCGTTAAAAAATATCGAGAAGCAGCTCCACAGCTGAGGTCCAAACAAAGCCAACAGGATGATCGTGATGACCCAGCATTAGGGAAAAGAGTTCTCCCCTCTGAGGCCAGCATCACTGCAGAGGCAGCAGCAGCGTTTCTGGTGGAAACTGCAATCCATCGCGTGCTACTTTTTTGTCGCGAAACGATACCGATAGATTTTTTCAGAATTTTTGTCAGTGTTTGGGCGGAAGAGCACGTACATCAACTTAATGAGTTGGTGAAAGAGTCTATGACTAGTGATCAGGGTTATAATAACAGTGGGTCGGGTTCAGACGCTACAACAGTAGGCAAGGGGAATGATGGTGAGGACGTTGCTCTCCTTACCATCATTTCGGCTGCACCCAAACTTGATATCTCGCCTGCGTTACTGTCAGAAGCAGAGTCAATGGGACTTTTATTGGGAGCAGGGGCTTCAACATCTGCTCTCGCGCTAATTAATGCTGTGACGGAGATTCTTGCGGAACCACAGTCTGTTGCACCGCTTGTTGCCTCCCAGTGTGAGGTTTTCGGGTCCGGGTTAGCTTTCGATGCTGCCGCTCTCTACTTCGTTCATACATTTATGCGTGTTTGGCGTACACCAGCGGATGACATGCCGCAGGTACTGACCGTGATGATGAGCTGCTTCCACGCTCGACTAACCGCCGGCGCAGTTTCAGTTCCGACGCTTGCATTCATGCTTTTGTGTCTTTCCCACTTTTTACCTCCCGAGGGCACTACTGAAGAGAGTGAGGTAGTGGTCGTTTCTTCTTCGGCTTGGGGAAAAGAGAAACGCTGCTTGTCTGTGCTTTGTAAAATATTGGATTCACTGAGTGCCGTTAGTAGCATTGCGTCGGAGACAGCCTCGGTTGACCCTGAAGCTCTTTACTTTGTACTCAACGTTGTAGCTCGTGTGCTTCCTAGGGCTGTGCGTGGTCTTCTTTTGGAGCACGATCGTGTTACAACGTCGGTAGTTCACATGTGCAAGCGCTCCGTTTTTCCTGTAATTGCGTTCGGCATTGACGCCCAGATAGATGAGGATGCTCATGCACGGACGCCCCTCGTGCGGGCGGCTTTGCGCGTCGCCTTAGCGGCAGTCAGCATAAGTGACAGTGTCCCGCGACGTCTCCGTCAAGAGCTTTTGGATGGTCCCTGTAATTGGGACTTCTTCCGCCTTCCCAAGCGTTCATTGCATTACTATGGCCATTTGTTCGCTCGTCTCTCTCGAGATCGTGCGTTCCACGCTGAGATGGCGCAGCTTTTCACGCCGTCACCATCTCAACCGAATCGTTTTGCTGGACTTGTGAATCAGTCATCTAATGAAGAACAGCAGCAGCTACAGCGCGCGGTGCAGATGCGGAGGCTAACCTTCTATGTGGCGTCCATGCCATCCACTATTCTCATGTCAGACAGGGAGTTTTGCCTGCTTCTACGTGAGCAATTTACCGAAGTGGTTCGTACCGCCTCGACAGCGGCGCCGGGTCGGCGCTCCCGCAATAACGCGATAATTTACCAGGCAATATTTCTTTTCCGTGTGCTGCTAACCAAGTTGGATCCAGCGCTGCTGCAGCCATTTTGGCCTCTTGTTCTGCCAGAGATAGCGAGGGCGCTGTCGGAAACATTTACTCATTCAGATGTTGGTGCTGAAGTGAAGAACGGTGGCAGCCGCCGCGTCGATGAATCACAAGAGAACCTGTTACAGCTTCAGTTGGAGTGCCTCAAGGTTCTCCATTTCGCTGTTGTTATCGTGCCAGAAGTCATTGCGCCATTTCGCTGGGTCTTTATGGATGATTTGAATGTGACAGCTGGCCTTGGTTCGACCACTGAGATTTCACCCACGTTCGTACCATTAGTTCAGCGCCTCGTGGGGAGCGAAGTATCACCGACGTCTGTTATTTGCGATTTGAAAGGTCAGTTTACATCGAACGGTGTTGTCCCGATGCGCTGGTCGGGGTTTCAGCGGCCGTTTCTGCACGGCCCTTCTATTTTGAATGGGGGGCCGAGAGGCACTCAAACGTGTGCTGCAGCTTTGCTCCTGCTCGCTCAAACGAGGGATTTGACGACTCTCACTGGGTGTGCAACGGAACAGCAACAACTACTGACGTACATGCGATTAACGGATGGGTGGGATGAACCATATGTGAGGCACTTGTTGGAAATGGACTTTTCCTGCGTTCATGATGCGGTTGACGTACATCTCCATTTAGCACAATAGTAATAAGCCACAAGCGGCTCCCTTGTTTGGTAAGAAGCACGCGCTCTTTTTTTTTGTGATTGTGCAGGTTTTTCTTTTCTGCTTTTCGCCCTCCTCTACTCATTGAGTTGTGGGCATTCGTACGAACTATTGCTTATTCCCCCTTGATCCACTTTTATTCCGCCTCCTTTTTTTTTTTACATGTTGTCTCTCCTTTACTTCTTTCAAGGCTTTCTTTCCGAAAGCGAATGCACCAATGAAAAAGAAAAATCCCTTCTCTCTCTTATTGTTCTGTGGTTGTGGGAGGAGCGATGCGCGTGATAAATGCCATATTTTCGACTCGTTGTGTTGTTTAGTTCTTAGCCCTCTTCAAAAACTTTAATTTTTCTACTTCTTTAGCTGTTGACCGAAGCGCCGGGGCTCTTCTTCTTTCTGTGACTTGCGTGTGAGCCTCTCTACGGGGTGTCCCCTTTGGGACGTGACCTTTTCTTCTTGTCACCTCTTCGATGGGGACTGCCTGAATCATCATTCGGTGTGCACATTCACATATTTGTGTGTACACTTATTTGCAGTGCAACGGGTGAGGGAAGTACCATCCCTTTTCCTTCCTTTTTAATTTATTTATGTGTTTCCTCACTCTTCGTTTGGTCCCTGGCACCACAGTAGGGGTGCGGTTCCGGTTTAAAATTGTGTCAACTTGTATTTTCCTTTTTTCCTTTTGTTTTTTTTTCAATATTCCGCACAAGAGAGCACGCATTAATAAGTGCATATATATATATATACCTGTGGGCACGATCAGTTGTTTACTCAATCGTAAATACCCCAATATTGGGGCGCATTTACCGTGGCGGGTGCGGAAACTTTTCTAGTCCCTGGGGGGGGGGGTCTATGAGCGCCCGGGAAAGTGAGTCCAGGGATGGGGTGTCATGCGTTAGCTCCGTTGTTGAAGAAGAAACAACTTCCCCCTGGCGTCACAATGAGATTGAGCGGTACCTTCCCTACACGATTGGTAGGGAGACGGCGTACGTGGCCCTCGCTTCGCCGGATACGGTATCACCTGAAACATCTTTTTCTGGACATTGTTCTACGTTTGCAAGGGCTACAAGCGAGGCTGATGGCCGCCATAGAGTCATTAGCGATGTTTATTGTGGCGATGGCGGTAGTGGTAGCGGCAGAACTGGTGGTTGCGATGTCGAAAGGATCAGTTATGTCAACGATTGTGATGGAGCCGAATACAGTGGGGTGAAGACATCAAGTGTCACACCAGTAGCTGATAGCGTTCGTTCAATGGAATATGGGGTTGGTTACGGGTCGCCATTGCTTCATGATACTCAGGAACTGAGGGTGAGTTGGTGTTATCAGCGGGACGACAGAGCCGCGGGGGGGGACTTCACACCGGCTTTTACTGTCAGTCCGGTGATCACTCCGTGGCAGCACCCTGGAAATGGGCGAAAAGAAAGGGACGTGGTCAAAAGTGCACCATTGCCACCGAATTGTTGCTGGTTGTGGCCCGACATCCGAGAAGAGAAGGACGGTTCTTCTTCGTATGATGTGGGGTGGCGGGGGCTGAAGGTCACCGAAGGGGTCCCTCGGGTTAACTACACAGATGGTGTGCCTGACTACTTGGAGCCACTGTTATTTCGCGACCACTTACCTAAAAACAGTCTGAAAGGCACTGAGGGCCCTGCCGAGGGTCCGACACCTCGCACCCCTGGGAAGAAAGTAAAAAGGGTCCGATTCTCAGAGACAGTTGTTGGGTCTGTGTCGTTTGTGGAAACCCACAATGAAATTCAAGTGATAGTAGAGTCCCACTACCCATGGCTGGCGCTGGCAGGCTTGGTCATTGCTGTTACCTTCTTTGTGCTTCATTGGGGTGTAATCGCTGTTATTGCAGGCCCAAGGGAGGGGATAGAACGCATTACTGCCGTGTCGCTCGTAGACTTCGTGTCCAGCGGACTTACTTCGTTGATCATGTTGCTTTTTTTAGCGCTGCTGTGGCGCCCAGGCCGTGAGGAGGTAGATGTGATAAGTAGCTGCAGCGGTATTTCGCGTGTTATGTGTGTCGCTTTTTGCGGTGCGCTTGCCACTTTGTCACTTGTTTGCATGTTTATGTTTACTAACAGTGCGGTTGGTTTCGTCTGTTTCTGTTGCTGCCCTTTTGTTGGAACTCACCTCTATGAGGTGCTCAAGCTACACAATGTTCCTCTTTTGAGTACTATGGCTTCCATTCTCATCGTGTGGGCCTTTGCTGCACTCGTCATTGGGTGTTTTGTTGAAGGTGACGCCGTGACTTTTAGATGTCTTTGGCCCGTTGCCATAGCAATCAGCGGTGGCGCTGCTATGTGTGTTTATCTCTTTCAGTTTCGAAGTGTGGGAAGGGAGGTGAGTGGCCTGTTTCTTTCTTTTGTTACTCTCGTCACGGTAACGCTGATGCTGGCTTTAGCATCCTATGCCTCTGGTGGCTTCTCACTACCGACGCAGTCCACCCAATCTTCACTCTTTGTGTTAGTTATGACGGACTTTTCCTCGGTTCTCTTTAGCGTGTTCTTTTTGGTTTTATATCATTTGATTTATCACTGTAGTTCCCCCTTCTTTAGCCGGCTGTGTGTCCCGGGTAGTTTTGTTTTCGGTGGTGCAATTTCTTTGCTAATTTCCCGTCTTCTGCTCGAGTCTGTCGTGTTTTGGCCGCTTGAGGCAACCGGCAGTATCCTCATGATGGCGGGGAGCGCATTGATTTTCGTCGCTGAGTACCACCAGTGGCAAAGCGCCGGGGCGATTGCGGGTGTTGAATGAAGAGGTTATTGGAGGGGAACGTTGGTGGTGGTGGAGCTGAGGTTGGTACAGGATTTGAGGATTGCTGTTGCCGTTTTATCGCTTGTTACTGCCGCCTATGATAATAATTATATATATTCCGTGTATCATTTGTGGACGCTAAAAATCAAGTGCTGCCGGGAGCGTTGGGGTCTGGTGCCACGAAACGGTAATAAAAGGTAGCGGTAAGGGATGTAGAAGGCCACCACGCGCAGATATCACCACTGTTAGTTTAACTTTCTTTATTTAATGAGTGTATTCAGTTTTGCCACTATCGTTGTTATCTGTTCCATTGTTTCTGTCAGTCGTTGCCGGTGTTCTTTCTGGATTTGCGGATGGAAGGGTCATCCGCCACTTGTTTATTTGTATGTTCTACTGGTGAGCATTGTGCTGCTTCTATTTGGTGGAAGGTTGCTGTCAATCCCGAATGCTTTGGATGTTTATGTTTTCTTGTTTATTCGTTTTGGTGCGCACAGAGTGTGAGTATGAAAAGGAGAAGGAGCTTTTTTTTCTTTCGTCTCGTTTTGTTGTTTCGGTGTGATGATCCAAGGAGTTCGTTTTCTCCCTTTTGCATCTCCTCGTGCCCATCACTTGGGGTAGTGGTGGTGTGCGCATGGGACTCGCCTGGGGGAAAACAAGCGGGACATGAGGAGAGGGATGGGGGTGAGGAGATGTGTTGATGTAAAACAAAACAACAGCAAAAACAACAATCCAAGCTGCTGATCGGGACGAATATCGGGGAGATACCAGTCGCTTTTTTTTTTTTTAGAAGCGCTTTTTCCGTGTATGCGTGTATGCGTTTAAGTGTGGGAAGGGAGGCGAAGGTCTCTTCCCGTGGTTCGTTTTCGTAATTTGGTTGCGAATTCCACTCTCTTGTGATTGATGCCAGTTCAATTAAACGAGAATGAGCTCTCTATCTCAGCGGCTACTTTTTATATACGATTGGTTATTTTATTTTATTCTATTTTTGCGTCACGTTCCGTCTCTGTACTTTTTTCTACGTTAAAATTTCCTGTCGCTTTACGTTACCGTACTTACCGACTGCAGGCGATGTATTTCGTCCCCAATCCTATTTCCCCCTACTTACGCGTTCATTTCTTTAACTGCTTGTTTGTTAATACCACATTTGCCTTGTTTCCATTCTCCCGCTTAAGGAAAGGGAAGGAAATTAGGAGATAAATCACCCCCCCCCCCAAAAAAAACTTCTCTAGCAGCGATGCAGGCGGAGGTGGACGGAGAGATGGTGAGTTTGTTGAAGCTTCATGACCTCAGGCACCAGCAGGAGTTGCTCGAGAAGGAGTTGTCCGCTGTGCACCCAACGCCCGAAACGTTACAGATGCCGGAACCCGTCGATGCCAATACCTTTCAATCTCAAACTGGCGATTTTCACAACACCCGCGCCATTTCCCCAGTCGAGCGTTTGGATGAGATACGCAGGCGCCATCGGCGCGAGGCCCATAGAACGATGCAGCGATACTTTAGTGCCCTCAACAACTTTCGTGATTACCAGGAACGTCGCATGGAGAAATTGCGGAACGTGCAACCATTTTCCTTCGAAGCACGCGAATTGAGGAGGCCGCGGGGCATACATGCGCGTCGCATGGAAGAAGACCGATTGAAGCGGGAGCAAGAAGAACAGCGCGAGTTGAACCGACGCTTCAAGTCAAATCCCGTACCGCCTTCCACGTACATGAATAAGTATGATCTCATGGTAGAGGAGTGGCGACAACGGCGTGTCATGGTAGAAGCTCTCGCTGCGGAAAAGGCTGAACGAATTCGGGAGGAAAAAGAGTTCATGCAGTTGTGCGTGTCTGGTTTGCGTAACGTTCGTGAGGTCATGGGTGCGCGCCGCCAGCGGAGGTCGGAATCGGATTATAGTCGCCGTCATAATGCAAGGGATTGCCGCCAGGTGTCAGAGATCCGCGATGTCCCGGTTGAAGTAGCTCTCAAGTTATGGCCCGCCATTGAGGAGCACGAACAGTTACGAGTTGAGCGCATTAAGCAACGGGCTGTGCATCAGATGGAGGAGGTGAAGGCAGAGGAGTCTCAACGCGTTGCTGCAGCAGAGCAAACAGGCCGTACACAACCGTGGTTCGGGATGACTCCGGTTGAGTTCCTACAACTACATCAGCGGCAACAACAGCAGCAGGTACAACAACAGGGCGACAGAGCGGCAAACATCGTGCCGGTGAGCGGTCCGGTTGTAACTGTTTCTTCCCAGCATACGGCAACAGCCCCTCCACCTTCTTCGGCGGTTCCATTATCATCGCCACCCACCGGTGTACTTGTGATGGCGCCCTTGTCTAAACCAGAGGTCAGCGGAGGAGTTTCAGAAAGCAAAGAAGATAAGACTCCCAAAAGGCGTTCAAGAAGTACATCGGCAAAACGCAACCCGAACTTGACGTTTAAACCCAAAATCCGCGGGGGAGTGCCCAACTTCGAGGCGTTGTGGGCTGAGGAGCGGCTTGCACTTGCAGAGAGGAAACTCAAGCGTCAACCAACACAGGTGGAACCATTCAAATTAACGGTCTCAGGCAAAGAAGAAGTTATTAGGGGTCGGCCACTGCATCGGAAAAAGCAGCAGCGCCCGGGATCGGCGACCCGACCAGCCCGCCGGAAACGTTCGGTACCAAAGCCACCGGAGGGGAAGGAAGGCAGTTCTGGAGGCACTGGTGAGACTGAGGATAAGAGGGGGTTATCAGTTCCTAAAGGGACACGAGCACATGCGATGCGTACCCAAGCTGTGTTTGAAAGATACATCACAGCTGCTGAAGCTAAGCAATACCAAGACAAGAGGAGTGAGGAGACCGCTGCGTTAAAGGAGGCATATCAGCGGCAGAAACGGGTGAATGCTCGACTGAAGGAGTATTTGAAGAGCACCCAAGTTAACACTGATGATGTTATCCGCAAAAAGGTAACGGAGTTGCGTCGGCTAGGCCGTGAGGCCGAGCGTGAAGCGGCAGAGCAGCTTAACGAAATGCTGTCGCGTGTAGTTCAAATACCACCCATATTTGTGGAGCCGGTTCACCTACATAGTGCCGCCAAGGTGCGTGCGGAGACGGAAAAGGAGATATTACGGCTTCTCAAAGAGAGTGGTGTAGATGGAGGCACATTATCTGCTATCATACAGGGTTGCGCCGATGCAAGTGATGATGATAACGCTGCGGGCGCTGATAATGCCGCCACTGCTGCGGCCGCAGCTGGTGAAGCCAGCAAAAAATCGGAACCTGATGGGGAAGCGCGTGATAACGATGAAAAGGATGAACCTTCCAAGTCTGGAAGCGACGGGGAAGTAGACTCGGGCGAGAAGGGGAGCCGACGGCAAAGCACTGAGGGTTCTAGCAGCGAATCAGAATCACATGAGGGGACGAAGGAAGGTAAAGACAGTGAATCCAAAGAGACTTCTGAAGGAAAGAGTGACAGCGAGAGTAAGGGTAAAAGTGGCACTGAGAAAGAGGATAGTGATAGAGAACATGATGATAAAGATAGTGAGTACGGCACTGACTTCGAGTCTACTTCTTCGAAGTCGGCAGTGTCCGTATGAGAAGAATTCATAGATTTACCAGCCCATAGAGAGAGGATTTCCTGCAGTACTCTCTCCACAACACGTAGCGTGAAAGGGAGTCGCCGCGAGGGGAGTTGACAATGCGGCGCGGGGTGTGAGGAGATGCCTTCGTGGATCCACGTAGAACTTACCAACACACTTGTTTGAAAAAGTAATGCACATAGATTGGATCGATCTTTGTTTTTAATTATATGCGATCTTGTTTGTTTGCTGTGTGCATGAGCTGCACTCAATTTGTGCTTAACAGTATGCTCGCCACTTTTCCTGATCTTGCGGAATGCAATCGCACAAATGATCATTACACTCATAAATACACAGTATATATATATATATATAAATACGCCCCTTTTTGGTTGTAGGTGGCTCCGTGAAGTCAACAATTGTACACTTTGAATACATGTGCGGGTCCCTCCTCTTGTGTGCTACCTCTGCAGCCTGCCCTTACATCCGGTGCCGGTATATTCGTTGCATGCGGCAGGCTGGATTTCAGTGGCATTGTTTAAGAGGAGAAACGGCCGTGCGTCCTTCCCTGTATCACATGGGTGTAGAGGCTCTTCTATTTCTTCTTTACCCATCATCTTCCTCCTGTGAACACTTTGTTCGTTGTTATTTTTCTTTCTCTTCCCTTCTTTTTCGTCTCTTTCTCTTTGCATCATCTCGTTCCGAGTGCGTGAGGGAATGCTATATGGTTCCATGGGTTGCATGGACCAGCTGAGATTTTTTTCCCCTATGAACGCCCTCGCTGTTATTGTTATTACCATCCCGTTTGTGACCTGATGGGCGAATGCAACTCACGTTTATTTCCCGAATTGCATCCGCCGTTACGCGGAGGGAAATGTAAAGCAGTACTGCATGAGGTGCGCATATTCGTATCTGTGCCCTAAAGGCTGTGTGTGTGCGTGTGTGGTGAACACTACAAACACTGCGAATTTTCTTTAATTGGTGCTAGTTGTTACCGTTTCTGCCCACTGTTTTCCTTTGTTTTTTTCTGTTTTATTTCCCCCTACAATAGCGTGGCGCTGGTTCATAGAAATAACTTAAGGAACATATATAAATATATTCACTTCTCACCTGCGAAACCCAGGGGATACGCGAAAAATATAATAAAAGGGGGAGGGTTCGACTGAAAGCCTGCTCCACCTTACTAAACACCGCTTAAAAGAGGCACGTGTGGCAACCGCTGTCCTTCAACATCAGCGGAATAATCCAAAAGAAGTCAAGAAAAAAAAGAGAGGTGAAGGGTAACCGGAGCAAAATAAAATTAAAGGAAAATAAAGTAGCGGGGAAGCCTAGTGTATAACTCTGGTAGAATACGTACCTGTCTAATTCGTACCGACCACCATGGCGTGTTCTCTCCGTCAGTGCCTCCTGTCGTATGGGGTAGCGGAGTCGGCCATGTTGAGGGAGCAAGTTGAGGAGGATGTTACAACGCCGGTTTCGGAACATGAGGAAGAAGAAGAAGCAGCACCTACCACTCATCTTCTCTCTCCAAGGGGAACAGTGCGGTTGATAGATGGATACGAAAGCACGGGGCATCGTGACACGCACTGCCTGTCACCTGATTCCCGCGAGCGGGGCAGTTGGATTTATCACAGGCCCCCAATCTACGGTTTGCAGGCGTTGAGCGAGCCCAAACGTTTCTGGCAGCTTGTAGTTGGTGCACTGTGCTGTTTTGTTGTTTCTTCTAGCTTTACGTTCAATTTGTACAGTGGTCAGCTCCAGGCGAAATTTAACTTTACACAGAACGATATAACGTCTATCTTCACGGGGAGTGATGTCGCAGGCATTTTAATGCTACCTCTTGGTGCCGTGTACGACAAATATGGCGCCCGGCCTGTTTTCATTCTCGCCCTGCTAACGCAACCTGTGGGTGCTATCTTGCAGGCCCTAACTTACGATGACTTTATAAAGGGGAATCTTTATCTGTTCATTTTTTACTCCGCGCTGCAGGCTGTGGGGACGTGGCTGCTTGACACGGCTGCCGTAATGACTCTGTTATCGATTTTTCCTTCCGATAAGGGGCCCGTGGTTGCGCTTTCAAAAGTGATTACCGGAATAGGGTACGGCGTCATTGGTGCAATTCACTCAGCGTTTTTCTATGGAGGCGAGGCGAAGGACACCCGGAACTTCTTCATCTTCCTTGCTTCCATAGGCGTTGTTGCCACCGTTCTTGGGTACATGTATTTGGAGGATCCACCCTATGTTGTGAAGGGTTCTGAGGTTGATACCATTACCCGGAAGGAGCGAGTAACGCGGCGGCGACTGAGGAGAATTTACCTTCGGCAGAGGCCATCTGGTCTCCGATTTGCCATTGGGTTTGGAATTGTAGCAGTTTTAATGGTTTACTTGCCTGTGCAGGCCATTGTTTCAATGTACTTCAATTTGGGACATCGGTACCGTGTTTCTTTTGCTTGCACTACCGTCGCAATACTTGCCCTATACCCTGTGATGGCGCTGCCGCTTCAGTGTCTTGAGCGCTCTCAGTCTTTGATACTTCCCATGACATCCACAAGGTGCTCAGAGCGTTCCAGTTGTGTGAGTCGAGCGGCGTCAGAGAGTGTGGGAAGTGTAGCTTGTGTTGACGACCTCGACTACATGGCACCGCAGTTTCACATTAAACTGGCTGACAACATAAAGACACTTCGCTTTTGGGCTTTGATGTGGACAATGTTTTCGCTTTCCGGCGCTGAGGTTCTTGTTTTAGCTAATATGCGCTTTCTTTTAGCGGCGTTTGACGGGGGATTGCTAGCGGACACCTATGTGGGATACCTTCTCGTACTGACGTCGGTGGGCAGCGGGTTTGGTCGTATTATTTTGAGTTTGTTCGAGATGGTTTCCCAAAACCGGTCGGCGGAGGAGCGTATTCCCATAACTGCGGCGCTGTTTGTGCCAGCTGTGGTTCAAGTTGTGGCTTTATCACTATTTTTTGTTCTTCCTGCTCCACTTCTTGCCATTCCGTGTTTTCTTGTATCGTTTGCTGGTGGTTGCAGCGCCGCCGCATCCGTTATTGTTGTGCGCACCATTTTTGCTAGTGATGTGGGCAAATACTACAATTGTATTACCGTCGCCACTGTTGTTTCTTCTTTGTTGATTAATCGTGGTTTGTACGGTGAGGTTTACACCCATGAGGCGATGAAGGAGGGGAAAACCATATGTATTGGAAGGCAGTGCGTGATTTTGCCGATTATTGTTGTCCTTGTTGCCTGTGTATCATCCCTCCTTGCTGTTGGGTACATCCATCGGGATTACAGTCAGCACTGTGAGCATATGTTCGAGTTACACAAGCAGAGGCATGCGTCTAACGAGGCTCCCGTAAAGGCGGATCACATCGGCTTCAACTTCAAAAGAAGTGGAAAACAGAGTCCAGCAGGTGGTTCTGCAGCAAATATTTAGCAGGCGCTTTATTTGTTCTCTATTTTCTCTTTTTTTTTTCTTTCTTGCCGCTGCATACCGCATATTCGTTAACTCTCTCCTCTGCAGCCGCAGGGCGAAGAAAAAAAAAAGATGAAATACCACTCTCACCTTAAGATTTTTTTCCCTAACTCTTTAGCCCCTGTTATCGTTGTCTTGTTGTTATCGTTATTATTGCTGTTGTTCATTTCGTTTCATGGACAACGTGGGGTGTAAGTCCTTCGTTTTTACGTGCGAGTGACGATAATGTTTCCTTTACAACATTAAGCTACAATAACGGTATATATATGTGAAAAAAAAAACGGACAGACACACACATACATAAATATTTATTTATACACATATCGCTCTCGTATTCTTTGCGTGAGTTATGAGTGGTATTAAGTGACACAAATAGGCCCGGTTATTACGTTGGTTCTTCGGTGTTCATTTTCTAATTTCGCTTCCGATTCAGCTTTTCCCTCCCCCCTCTGACCTTCTTTTGGATCTTCTTTTTCTTTTTATTGTTTTTAATGCACACTGGACAACTTTATGCGTTTTTAGCGGTGGCGAGATGCTCACGCGGAAGCTGCGCAATATGTTAGAGAAACCACCAATGAAGGGACGATCAGGAGGCACGGTGAAATCACACGTATTCATTGTTGGGAAGCGGATGGTGCCCGCTGGGTGCGAGTCACTTGTCTGTCTCTCAAGTCGTAAGCCAGAGATGCGACAACAGCGACGTGTCGTCTTTCATGGTTTGGCTCCCGGTGATGTCATTCGAGCTCCCGCCCGTTTTTTTAATATGATCGTGGAGGAGCGAAGGCTGCCAAAACCTCAGCATTGTTGGCTAATTCGCGCTAATTGTATGAAGAGGGGACTGTTGTGGACGCGTCCCTCCCCTCCTCCTTGCGCTCACCACATGTCAGTCTCCCCTTGTACCCGTTGTCCATGGATGAGTGTAGTGCCGGCTGTTGCACCGGACATTAAAGCGGGAAATCTGCGCCATGCTTTGGAGTCACTTCCCCATGTATCCCCGATTGGTGGTGAGGGTTTTGCCGGATCGGAAGAACTTGGTGGAGTACGTGTTGATTCTACAGGATGCAGGCCATTGCCACGGCTATCATTGAATTTTCTGGAACCCTTTTCCGCACCTATTAAATTGCATCTTATGAGGGAGGTGGAGTTCCATTTTCATCACACACATGACCCAAAGGACGTGAACCGGGGGACGGCGTCAAAATCGGTTCCTGTTGGGGGAAGGTTTCGTTTTTTGGATAGCCAGCCGGACGCAACGGGCTGCTTACTATGCACACTGGAGCAGGACAGGCTACTGAAGCTACTGAATCTGTGGGCTGACTGCCTTCCGCTGCACGTTCAGAAGTGCCTTTGTTCTGTATTCGTTCTTCAACATCCACATGAAGCTGCGGAGCATTCGTGGGACTGTGATCTCCACGTTGCACTTCTGCTTCAGAAGGATACGGTAATGTGTGGCGAACAGAGCCCACTTTGTGGTCCATCACAACCGGACACCACGCTCTCACGTGAAGAACAGCAGTTTGTTGATGCGGTCCTCTCCGCAGCACCACTGACAACAAATATTGGCGTTTCTACTGTGTGCACTGATGGATCTGTTGCGCACCTTTATCCGCACGCAAGGCGTGTTGACGTATTTGCTTCCACCGAGTTAGCCGCATTATCGTTACCATTTGTTGCAGCGGCAGCGGCAGTTAATAGCTGCTTTCCCTGCAAGGCACTTCACGGCCCGACGGAACGAGCAGTGACAGCATCACTTCCTTTCATGCACAGCGTGCTTGCTTTTGCTCTTGAGGGGCGGGACTTGGGATCACTGCAGTCAACGCGGTGCCCATCCGCCTGGCGCCATGCCGCGTCCCTTGAAGCTGTTGGTTCTGTTGTACTCTCACTTATATCCGAGAGGCGAATTAGCGGTGATGGAAATGTCATGCTGTTGGGTGGAGGGTCGGTTGCGAGAGGTGGACGACGGGGCAGTGGCTCTCAGTTACTTCTCGCTGGGCTCGTGCAGTGGCTTGGCGCCCTGTTCCCGCAGTGTGCCGTTCATGTGTTGGGTGAAAACCGTGGGGAAGGTGGCTTACCTGTGGTTTGTATTTTTGTTATCGATAACGAAGCTGATGTGGATTTACTGATGGGTTCGCTCCGCGATGGTAAAGGTTTCGGTCTACGGGAATCAGTCACTCAACTGTCCCAGTTGGTCCTTTTGCAACTGTCATTTGATGGAGAATTTCGGTCTCTGGTGGATGGACTTAGCGCTATTCAGCGGTGCCTTGGCGGCAAGAAGGCACTTCATGTTGACGCTGGCATCATTGACGTCGACCCTTGGGCTGCGACAGTTGTTGGTTATGCTGCGGTGGAAATTTAAGCGGCGCAGGCCGACATTTTGTTTCATCTCCAGTTTTGTTGGAATTTGAAGGCTATACAACTCAGCACGTGCGCATGTGTGTGTGTGTGTGTGTGTGTGTGTGTGTGTGTGTGTGTGTGTGTGTGTGTGTGTGTGTGTGTGTGTGTGTGTGTGTGTGTGTGTGAGCCTCTCCGGCTGCTCTTGCGGTCCCAGTGGTTGTTACCGTTCGTAAGATATTTGTGGTCTTTCAAGCAAGCAGAGCAATGTGGCTTATATAATACATATATATGTCAATGTGCATTTGTGTGTCCGCTGTCGTCTTCGTATTATGTTTGTTTGTTTTTTCTTTTTACTTCAAAGCAAAGCGAAGCATATCCAGTTCTTTTTGGTGAGTGCCCGGTGCGAAAAATTCTAACAGCAGCAACCGACACCGAAGCCAAAAATCAAAGGCATAAGAAGAAACCAGAAGGTGTAGAGTCTTTTCTTTTCTTTTTTCTTTCTCTATTTTTATTTCAACTGAAGAAGTATGTTTCTCCCCACGCATTTGTGTCGACGCAACCCACTTATTCGCTTCACTTACGCCCGCCTCAAGATGGGCGGTAGCGGCACGTCACCAAGCAGCAGCAGCAGCGGCAGCACCAGTAGCATTTTGGACTCAATAAATGACTTGCCGGCCCACTTCCGTCCCCGAGCCTTCAGTGATGAGGAAATGGAAGTTGTAATGATGGGTGGTGCCACACCATATGTTCCCAAGTCTCTTGCGAGGAAGGCGAAGTAAGTCTTTGGATTGGGGCATCGTTTTGACGTTTTATTTAACTGTTTGTATTTTTTTTCTTTTCTTTTCTTTCCATCTTTTATCTTACCTTTTCTGTCCTCTTTTTTTTTTTAAAAAATAAAAATGTTAATTCATTTGGGGGTTGAGTAAAAAGGTGTGCGTGGATACTAAAGCACGAATCTCATGTAGCGGATGCGATGCCAATGGGAAAACTTTTGACGGAGGGATGTGGGAACGCAGCATGAGATTTAAAAGTCTAAATTAAATATATCTTTCTTTTATTGTGCGGTCGTACATGTTTTTTTTTGTGTATGTATGCGTGCGCTACGAAGTGTTGTACGAAAGAAAAGGAGGAGGAGGGGGGAGCCAAATAAGAAGGAATGAAAAGGAAAGAAGCGATGGGTGTACACATCGATTTTTCCATAATTGAAAAAAAAACGTAAAAAAAAAGAAGAGATGGCGCCAGAGGGAAAACCAATTTTTTGAAATGACGGGGGCGCATGATATTGAGGGAAGCCAGTCGGCCTCGTATTTGTCTCGTGATTCCCCTTTTCCTCTGATTCTCTCCTCGTATTTGTCACCTTTTTTTTAAAAAAAAATTTTACCCTTTTTGTTATTATTGTCATAATTGTTTTGAGTAAACCGTTTATCGTTTCGCGTATTACCTCCCCCCATGCTGATCGATATTATTGTTATTATTATTGTTGTTGTTGTTATAATTATTTCTGTTTCACTGCTTGTATCGTCTCCGTGCGGATCCACGGCGGTCTTCTCCCTTCGCATTACGCAGGAAAGTGTGATGGAGCTAAAATGATAAGTGGCTGCTCATTCCCTGATTATTTGCCCTCATTTTTCTGCTTATTCCTTCTCATCCCTATGTGATGAAGTACTTAATTATTTATATATGTGCAAATGCATATCTGCTTGTATGTGCTTATGAAGGGAAAGGAGGAGGAGGAATGGCGAGGCGAGGCGGGGGGGGGGGAAGTGTTGTGGGTGCTGACGGAAGGGTTGCCGTTTCAGATAATGAACCTGCGGTAATAAAGAGGGGAAAGATTTTGTAAGAGTGCGGGGAGGTGTACGTAATCGTTCCACCTCCTTCCCCGTACGTGCGGAGCTGAATAAATCCGCTTATGAGCATTATTGTGGATAGTATGCGGAGAAGGAAGAGAGAGTTAAAGGAAATGGGGGTATTGTATTTCAATATCCACTTTCTCTTTTTTCTAATCTGCTAACACAGTGATCATTATTTTTGTTCATTATCTTTTTTTGTTTTACGTTTAATAGCAAAGTTAGTATACCGGTGCTACGAATGAGCTCTCAGCACCGCGACCCATGTGATGACAATTCCACAAAGGCACGGGTAAGGTTGCATACGTCTTCAGTAAGGAGAACGCAGGCTCCTCAAACTGCTACGGAGGCTAACAGTCACGCCGGGCGGGACAGCGGCGGAGCGAGAGCCACACCAATTGTGACACGAGGTTTGTACAGCTTACTTGAAGACGAGATTCATAGCAACAAAACGCCACGTAAGGTTGCAGCGGCGCGCAAGGCTGGACCCGGCTCTCGTCCACAGTTTCTCTTCTGTTACTTGTGTGGGCAACAGTTTAGCCGTGTGAGCCTTCCCATCCATCAACCACAGTGTTACGTGAAGAAACTCATTGAATGGGAGCGCATGGATCCTTTAAAGCGTGGGCCTCGGCCCATGAGTCCGAAAAGCCATGAAGAAAACCTAAAGGCTATGCCTGCTGTGGAGCAATCCATCGGTAAGGGAGCTGACAAAGGTACGGAACTCGCAGGCCGTGAGCTAGATCGATTCAATGAGCTGCAGATTGAACATTTCAACAAGAACATGCTACTGAAATGCGAAACATGTGGCCGCACGTTCCTGCCTGACCGCTTGGAGGTCCATCAGCGCAGCTGCAAGCCGGGGAGCGCGAGTGCGTCGAGACCTGTTGGCCGAGCAGTTGCAAAGTCGGCTACACCAAACAAGACTCGCCGCCTTGCTGCCGAGCCAGCAACTGCAAGACGGAAAGAAAAGCTGATCCCGAAAGCGTTCCCGCAAGACAAGGAAGAAGAAATCGATGCCGTTGCAGATGTGGGTGACGAGGTAAAGGAAGGTGAGCCCGGATTGTTGGACCCCACAACACTCAGTCAAACACCGCGTCCATCTGGTGACCCTGACAATGCACCGAATGGGGAGGAGCAACAGCCATCCACAGAGGAAAAGAGTGGCTTGGAGGCTGTCAGTGTTGCCCGTCATCGAGTTGAGATAAAGGCTTCCCATTCTAGTCCCCAAGTTGGAAGTCTAGTCGATTACCTCGATCAAGATATAGAAAGATTGAAGATATGTGATGATGTGGGTGCTGTAACCCCAAGAGCTCGTTCACCTCCACGTGACGAAACAAGTAGGGCGCGGTACTCTCTGAAGAGTAGCTTGGGGTCGACGGTATCAAAGAATGACAGAACTTCTGTAAGTCTCCGACGGAGTGAAGTCCCTGCAAGCAGTGAAGTCGCTGGTAATACGTCGGTTTCGGTGGACTCAAGGGGTGGTGATGACGAAGTTTCACCAGCGGCACCAGCGAAGAAAATACAATTAAATAATGTTTCCCACTTCAAGAATGTTCAGTCTCGGCTAAATCTGGGTGCCAAGAAGGAGGAGTTGCCACGATGCCGATTCTGCAACCGTACTTTCAATGCAGATCGACTTCAGAAGCACGAAAGTGTGTGTCTTGAACGTCACAAAGCTCCACCGAAGAGCGCAAGACCTTCCGCGACACCAAATGCTGCGGGGAAGGTGGTCAAAAAGGAGGTAAAACCGCTGACGGCGCGTGGCGTTGCCGCTAAACCAGTACTTCACGAACAAGCCGTGATGGCGCCCTCAAACCCCCCGCGCAAATCCGAACCAGCTTTAGATGCAGCTGGAAGGTCCTCATTGGAGACACCGCTGGCACCGAGCGCGACATCAGCGCGGCTCCCCACAGATAAGAGACTATCCGTATCAAGTTTAACACACCCTACTACTGCTGAAGGAGCTCATGATGTTGGATCCACCGAGGGTGCCCCTAGGATCCGTTACTGTTTTGAATGTGGTTTGAAGCTACCGTTCGAGTCCCAGCGGTTTTGTTCGGGGTGCGGAACGAAGCTCGTAGTGGACGCGTAACGGCGTCCATGCTCCCAAGTGTTTATACTAAACGTATTTGATTTTATGTTTTGCCTTGTTAACGAACGGAGCAAAGAGAATTTATGCAGGGTTGCACGTGTGTGTATGTATTTCTGTGTTACACCGCGCCTAAATGGTAACAGGATTGCATAGAAAATATTTCCGTCTACTCGCCCCTCTCTCTCTCTCTCTCTTGCTCCTTCATTAACACATTTATATATCTATATATTACAATATCTCTCTTTCTGCACACGTTGAATGGGCATATCGTGGATGCGACACCACCGCACCGGGCCGCACAATCGTTGCCGAAAGGGTGGTGAGGTTTTTTTTTTTCCGGCCCGTGGGTAGCGCTAGACATTTCCTCAGATGTTCAGATATAATTGTAAACATAAGACCATTGTGCGCTGCTTCTCCGGCGGATTTATGTTTCGTCTTTGTGCTGTTATTGCTCTCTGTTGTTTCACCATATTTCACCCTTCTTTTTTTTCCTTTTTTTCCTTTTCCTTTTAAATATCTCTTTGCATTTGTTTTTTTTTTCCCTTCTGGACGGGAAAGTATTTTCTTCTACCCCAATCCCCACCTGTTGCAACCTCGAGGCACTAGTCGTGTTACATGTCACTTCCACCCGCCACCGGTGCTGTGGAACTTGCCTCGTTTCAACAACACGTCCACCAGTTCCTTGTGCAAAATAAGCGATTGGATGGTCGGCCGTTGGATGCCCTTCGTGAGCCACATATTCTCCGCGACTCAAAAGGTGGTGATGGCCTCCTTGCCTCTACGCTTTATACTGACAACACCGGTACGTGCCTGAACTGTACTGTCAGCGGCGTTTTTGGACCACCTCCATCTGATCAGCCGGATGAGGGCCGCCTTACTGTTGATGTGGCCGCCCCATTCTTTCAGAGTCACAGCACGGACCAAGTCGCCGCCGCTTTGCGTGAAGTGGCCCGGTTTGTACGCTCCACCATCATCTCCTGCATGGATCTCACAGAGTTGAACATTATTAATGGCGAAGCCTGCTGGGTGCTGCAGGTAGAGTTGGTCATCCTTAACGCTGATGGCGGCCTTCGGGCAGCAGCACTGCACGCTGTCGTTGCCGCCATTCACAACATGCTGCTTCCGCGCTCACGCCTCCCTAGTGGTGATGAGGTAGAGAGTCGACGCTTGCGGTTTCACACCATTCCAGTAGCAGTGACAATTGGCGTGTATAAGTTAGGTGCGTCGGGGGTGCGGTTCCTAATGGATACAAATGCAGCGGAAGAAAGTGTGGTGGATGGGCTGCTTACGGTAGTGCTTAGTGATGAGAATGGAATTATAACATTTGTACAGAGTGGGAGTTATTCAATCTCTTCGTTACTCCTTACGGGTGCGGTAAACGAGTTCGCTTTGCGAAGTGCTGCGCTACGTGCAGCAATCCTTAAGCCGTCTGTCGCTGCGGCAAAAATTAACGGCTCAAAGAATAGTGTGACGGACCCACATCCCCTAAAGGAAGGATAATAGAGGAGGAAACGGGGGCGGTGCTACTGGAGAATTAGAAGTGAGTGAGGTATCTGTGCTGGCAGGGCGCAGTGTGTTGTTCGGAGTATCACTTTCTTTGTGGCTCTCAACTCTGGGCCGTTTATCCTTCAAGTGTTTCGAGTCATGTTTTTTTTTTTTCATATGTGTTATGTCTGTGCGATTTCAAAGGATTCATATTGAACATCGACCTTCTCTCACCTCTCTCAATTGTTGTGACTCTAAACACCTGTGCAAGGGCAATTTCGTTGCGGTTGGGGTACAAATACCGCAAAGGGGACTGTGGTTGCTCCAGCCCAATCAAAAAAAAAAAAAGAGAAGAAAAGAGAAAGGCAGTGGAACGTGACCAGGCGGAGGAGACGTTCCTTTGAAAACAAGGGAAAAAACTTGTGGGGGAGGGGAACAGTAGGCATGAGCACATCGGCGGGGACTCGGGACCTGCAAACTTATCATTTGGCTCGTTTACTGCATTTGGTGCCGCACCTACACCGTGTGTATGCGGAAAATTGTTTTCTTGTGCCACTCTTCTTTTCATCAGTGAGTCCAGCCACCAAACAGCACGCGAAACTTATTTTGCTCTGCCTCAGTCGCCGGTTTGGTTCCCCCGTGGCGGGAAGCATCTGCTCTAACATTTTTTCGTTCCTATCCTTCCCCGAGTTGGTCGTGGCGCCACCCGTCAGCAATGTGGGGATCGAACGGGATCTGCCAGTTAATGATAACGTCAACGATAGTGGCCGTGGCAGCGGTGCCCCTGACGCGTCTAGCAGCGAAGAAACGAAGCCAATTAGCGGTCGTAAGCGGGAGCGCGAGGAAAGTGAGTTAGAAACTAGGGTGCGTACAAGTGAAGACGCATCAGAAAGTGGTGTGGTGAAGGCGGTTGACTCTGTGGGAATGGTCGACAGTGCTGGGAAGGATATGCACACACAAGCCGACTCGAGGATAGAGCCGTCGTTGACCTCTGCGGCGCCGACGACTTCCGGGGGCCAGGCAGAGAGGTCAGAGGAGTTGGACCGGCTTTTTCTCGTGCGGCCACCAGTGGTGACTACACCTGCGGCTTTAACCCAGTTGTACGTTCGTATGACTTCTGAATACCAGTTAAATGAGGAAACAATGAACACGTACTTTGGGCGCTACGGTCAAGTTTCATGTGTGTTGGTGCGTGAACAGCAGGTTGGGGATGATAGACGATCCGGCGGTGTGAGCCACGTTCAGGACTTTATTGTGACTGTTGATTCAATGAATAACGCCCTTCAGGCTGTTTGTTATGCCTACTATAGAGAGCTTACCTTCATTGCATTACATGAGCCGGAGTATAATGTGTACACGCGTGCAGATGTGGATCGTGTATTGGAGGAGGTGGGCGTGGAGGTTGTCGAGGACCCGTCTAAGGGCGCAGATGCCGCCGAGGGTGGGGATGGAGGATTCTCTCATCATCAGTCTTTTATCCCTGATGTGGTAGTAGATGGACTGCCGTATTGGTTGACGGTCGATCAGCTGCGAGCTTGCTTTTCAGAGTATGGCACTGTTGTAGATGTGCGCATTTCAATTGATGACCGAAGTGGATCTTTCACTGGTGCGGCACTACTTGGCATGTCGTCTGTTGAGGAAGCGATAGCGGCATCGGAGGGTCTCAATGGCGCCACATTGAAGGGTCACACCCTGGTGAGCGGTGTTCTTGACGCGCGTCTCAACATCGTTTCACTGAGGCATGGAATGGTGGTTCGCCGAGCGGACGAAATGTTGCCCGAGGATTACGATCTATCCGAAAATGGGAGGAGGTGGGTGTAGTCTTCTATTTGTTATTGCATCCCAACTGAAGCGGTGGGAAGAAGACTATGCTGTCGGTAAATTATTGTAAAAGCCGTGTTTTCTTCCTTTTGGGGGAGAATGTGCACGTAATATCAAGGGACGGACCCAGAGGTGCTAGCACGATTTGCGGCTCTCTGTGCACAGGTGGCAAGGCCTGAGTATGCACACGTAGCCGCCCGAATTCGTACATGTGATCGCGGTAACTTTTTGGGCGATGCTGTGCGCTGCCAAATTTCGTCGTTACTCCTGCCATCTTTGTGTTTCGTCTCTTGTTTTTCGTTGTCAAGAAAGTCGGGGGGGGGCCTCACTGGCGCACTTAGTGTGTGATTATTGGAATATTATGCTCAACCCGGGTGATCATCCGGAACAGCTTTCGGCGGTTGCGGCGTTTGCAGTGTGTGACAATGCATCCGCCACTCAACCCGCATTGAGAGTCAGAAGAGACCCCACGTTTTCCCCACCTGTGTCAGCACAACAGTGGGTGGATGTGGCCATGTCGTGTTTGCAGCGCAACAATGTGCCGTTGGAGCGGCTGATGAGTATGATGGAGGATACGTCTCGCGCTTTGGTCGATGACGAAGAAGAAGGGAGCGGTTCTTCGCCACCAATGCCAACTGCCCACCATTCACAACATTCCACCACGGACCAAACGCAGCAGGATGATGACGACAGTTATTGTGTCGCAGGGATCAACGCTGAATGTGAAGGGGGTTTAGCGCCGTCCACCACCTTCCCCACAGTTGTTGGCTCGCGGCGGTGGCTCGCAGCACGGTTTCTTTTGTTAGGCTCGCGTCTTGGGGTGCAGGGTGGGACGGAAGTGTCACTCCGGGAAGCCGTACGGTTGGCGGAGAGGGCAGTGTCGGCGCATTGCTGTCCGCTAACGATTTTACAGTTGTGTACGGCCTGCTATTGCCTGGGGCGTGAGGTTCAGGAGAGTGGTGGCCGCAGCACATTGGAGGGAAGGGTGCGAAAGCTTCTCGAATATTCCTCCGGGCTCGTAATGGCAAGGAACATGTCAAACCCTATGGACGCTATATTGCTTGCCAAACAGGCATGGCTGAGTGCACTCATCGGTGAGGAACAGAGGGCAATGGAGATAGTAAAGTTCCTTCTCAAGCGATGTCAAGCTGAAGCTGAAGTCCTCGTGTTGTTGGCCTTGTTACACTCTGCTTCTGGAGAGTATGAAGAAGCTTCGAAGGTGGCGGGTCACGCTGGCCAGATGTATCCCCTTAATGTTTTGTGTGGGGTCGTCTTCACTGCATTACAAAATGTGGTGGACGATGCTGATCATCGTAAGCAGAAGTGTGTTGAGAACCTTCTTGCAGTGTTAGTGGGACGTGTGGAGGCTGCCTCGAAGGAAGCACCTCAGGAGGTGTCCAGCACGTCCGGCCACGCCGTCTTCCCCGTTGACGATTCTGCCATGAAACTTTTCTCTCTCGACGACGTGTGGAGTAGTGGTGGGAAACACAAAAGATTGATTGCTGGCCACTGGGCCTTATTAGCGCATGTCGCGCTGCTGGTTGGCTGCGGTTCCATCGCTCAGCTCGCCGCAGATGCAGGACTAGAGTACATAAGTGGTGTACAGGGTGAGCAGAAACAAGCCTATTGTGACTTGTTATGCTCCGCAGCGCGTGTCAAGATTGATTTGATTGAAGGATCTTTCGACTACTTCTTGAGGCAACGTCGCTTTGCGCAAAATTGGGGAGCTGCCGCTCAGCTTCGGGGGGTTAAGGATGACCGGTACATGCGTGAGCAGCGGAAGCTTCTGAGCCATGATGAGGTACTATCCTTACAGACAATGCTTGGAAAAGCTCTGCAAGTGGGTAGCCACTGTGCTGAGGCATATTTGCTTCTTGGCCGCCTTGATTTGCTAGTGGCACTGGGGCCGGGAAATGTGTCAAGTACCCGTGAAACTCATTTGGTCAGTGCGGCGCATTACTTTCAGTTGGCGATCGACTGCAGCCCACGGCTCACTGCTGCCCATGAAGGCATGGGTCGTGTTCGGGAGGAACAAGGTGCCATTGAGTTGAGCTTGGACTCTTTCGCCTCAGCCGCCCAGTTTGCATTCGGTGAGCCAATCATTCCTTACGAGAGGTTCTTGTACGTGGTGCTGTGAGCGGTAATGTGTGCTGCTACGCTGGGCGGTAGGTAAGCTCATGGTGGTTTTGTCATCATTAATTTGCAAACTTTTTCCATTTGTTTAAGTGTGTATGCGTACGTGTTTAGGGGCACGATTGGCACGCTGCGTGCGCATTGTCGTTTCGCCAGTCAACCACGATGAGGAATGCATAATACTTTTCCTTACTCTTCCCAGCGTCTGCATTTTATAGCCATCCTTAGCACCTTTATTAGAAGTAGTAGTGTATCGACGAGGGTAACGCTAAAAAAAAAAAAAAAGAAACCGCAAAAGGAATTCACCGCCAAATCGCTACCATTTGGAGGTGCTACACTCCATTAGTACAGTGTATCTACTCTACTCCATATCGAACAAACAGTTGTGGGTGACTGATGCCCGCCCTTACTATCGCCTGCTCCGGAGCAACTTACTATGGTTCATCTGTACTTGACATAATGAGGCACCGCTGCAAGGAAACCCAACCTCGCAATGAGGCTGTTGAGAGCAGTGAGGAGGAAGTGGGGGATGAGGTTGAAGAAGTTGTTGAGGACAACGCCGGCAATGATGAGAATGCGGCGGAAGCCGATGAGGAGTAAGTATATCGTTGAATGTTTTGAAGCATGTAGAGGACCTTGGTATCTTTTGTTGATCATATATATATTTTTGTTTTTTTTCGTCTCATTTCACCCGTTGGTACTTTCTATCGTAAGCTTCCCCTCCCCACGATGAGCACACCGTAGTAATCATTCCCTCCATACTTATCTTCAAAAGAGGCTATGCTAACCTTTTTATTCGCTTGTTTACCCTCTCCTGTTTTTCCATGGTTTCGTTCCCCCCTCTCTGTTCTGCGTGCGTAACTTTGTTATATCGTGGGAACACCCATCGCAAAGCATGACACCGATTTTTCAGGGGAGAGTGCCATGAGATGCTGTGTCCGAGCCTTGTGGAGGAGTGAGAAGCGTCTTCCGCGCCGGTTCCGCGAGGTACCGGAGGAATTTACAGATTTTCGAAGTTCTGACTGCAGACCGCTGGTGTTCACCCCCAGAAGACCCGAGCCGCTGCGTGATGTGTCGCTGTCAGACGTAAAGATCGACGAGTCGGCGCTTCAGTCGACGCCTTTGCAGGAACTTTGGCAACGGCCCGTCGCAATACTCGACCCCAAACGGATGGGCCTCCCCCCGTACCTCGTCGAATACCTCCACCGCCGTTTTGAGCAACTGCGGGAGGGTGAGTCTCCCTCGGAAGTGCACAAGTGCGGCTTTGAAGGCCTTACGGTCGTGCAGGCGCGTGCCTTGCAGCACTTCTACGCGCGCCAAGACGTGGCCCTCTGCGCCCCGACGGGGACTGGAAAGACGTTCGCTCTGTGTCTGGCTCTTATAGCAAGACTGATGCGTGACGGTCCGATGAAGCTTTTTTCTGTCCTTTTCCTTGCTCAGAACGACAACCTCTGCATGCAGATAGCCCGGTGGATGCGGGAAATGTGGTGGTACAAGGATGATGATCGGCTCGTGTTTACCGCAACCAGCGACGTACCTCCAGGCGTAGTGTACAGACGGCTCACACGGGAGTTGATTCGTGACGGGGCTGGGAACGTAGTGAAGGCGGTGGACCGGCGGCCTTATGTGTGCGTCGCAACCCCGGAGGTGTTTTGGAATTTTTTTCGGCGGCACAAGGATGCTCTCGAGAAGCGCGATGCTTCACGGGGCCGAAAACGCCGTTCCTTCAACCGCACGCCTGTGCTTCCTAGCCTCGATCTCATCGTAGTGGATGAGGTGGATGATGTGCTGCCCTCCACATCCCCGAATGCTGCAGGTAATTTACTTATGAAAGAGCTTTACCGTTTTACCAAGTACCAGGCGCCGGTGCAGTTGGTATTCACGAGTGCCACTTTGGCTGGCTCCACAGTCAACCATGTGCGCCGGTTCTTGAAAAAGAACATATTGGAGTCGAGGACGTCCCGCATTTTCGAAAGTGAGATCCAGAGTTTTTCACAAAAAGTGGCAACAACGGGGAACACATCGAAGGTGAGTGTTCCAGCCAACATTCAGCACCTCTTTTACACGGCAGACACATTAGCGGAACAACGGGAGTGTGTTGCAGTAGCCATGAAGCAGTCAAACTCGACCTGTTGCCACAGTTACGACGAGGGGAAGATTTTAGTGATATTACCGGAGTCGGCGAGCCGAGAGCTCTTCGTTCGGGAGGTGCTGAAACCTGCTTTTGCAGGGGATGCTGTCGAGCCTGAGATAACTCGAGATGATGTGCCCTCCTGTAGTCCGCTGCGCTGCAGCGGGCAAGTGAATGACACTGAATCTTCCACTCGTGGCAAAACATTGGCACCGCGTGGCAGGAAAATTATTATTTCCGGTTCATCTTCCGTACGTGGCCTCGATATTTCTGGGTTAACTCATGTACTTATGCTGGCGACACCTCGGTCGTCAGCGGAGTACGCGCATTGGTGCGGTCGAGTTGGTCGTTTTGGTGAACATGGAGTCTCAGTTGTTATCTTGAGTCGTTTTGCAGTGCGTGAGGTTAGCGCGTTTTGTGAGGTCCTGAATATCCCATTCAAGGTACAGAGACGTTACGCTGCAGTTGATGTCGATGCGGAGCGACGTTCCTTTGGATCGTAGTTGCTGTGGCTGCGCCGCATGTAGCTTTTATTTTGGGGAGGAGATTTGTTAGTGTTATATATATATATATATATATATATATATATTGCTACACTGCGCCTTTCCTTCCTGGGCGACTGTACGGGCACGCCATTACTGCAATATATATTTTATGTGCTCGAGACGCTTCTGGCCCGTATTCTTTAACCATTTCTTGCGTGGCACATATTTTGCTAATCATTTTCATTCCATATGGTCCTCTTGTAGTGGCGCTTGTAGTTTATACATTTTTACATATATACAGATATTTTTGTAACGACCTTCACACTGGAGGCGAGTTGAGGAAGGCAGCGTGGCGGAAAAGAACTACGGAGGAGAGCCACGTTGGAGGGAGCGGTATCGTGGGTTGCTGTGGGGGAGGCTGGTGTGGAATATCATACAAGAAATAAATAAAGAAGTGCAGAAGGAAACTGAAGAGAGGGAGAGAGAGAGAAAGTGGTGGGAGGGATCCAACGATCCCGTCAGCTCTAGATGTTTCCCTTGAGGGGTGTGAGTAGTTCCCAGTTCAGCTCGCAGGCCAACTCGTATTCATTGTTTCATTACGTTCTCCTCGTGCTTCTCACTGTGCAGAATGCAACGATTGTGATACTTATGAGCTACACGCAACAAAGACAATCCAGCAAAGATCCCTCCAACCGCTTCAACACCTCTCATGTTGTGATGATGACTGAGATGGTAAAGTTTCTAATGTCTCTCGCATGGTGCGCGTGGGACGTTTTTTCCACAATCGCCCCCCGCGGTTCTCGCGTACTTGACGACTCCGGGACCAATGCATCGGAAACTCCGCTGGGCCATCGTGGATCCGATGTAATGAGAGATGTGAAAACCTTGAAGCAGGATCAAAAACTATTGTGTTATGAGGACAGTCATGAAGATAATAGTAATGGAGCCAAGCTCGCAACTGACATGGAGTCGGCCCCCGCGGATCTCTCCTCTGACGCCCAGTCGATAGAAGTGGAGATAAATCGAGAGAGCTTCTGTGGCTTATTTCTTTTGCAGCTTCTCCACCGAAGTGCGGTGCCAACTGCCGTTCCCGCCATCATTTACGCATTCCAGAACTATGTTATGTTTGTGGCATTGGCGAATATGGAGCCCACACTCTTTCAGGTAACCTACCAGACAAAAATACTCGGTACGGCTCTGCTCCTGTGGATATTTCTCGGTCGTACGTTTTCTTCACAGCAGTGGATGGCCCTCTTTTTGTTGATGGCAGGTGTGGTGTTAGCCCAGCTCGGCAGCAAGCATAGTAATCGGAAACCTGAAGAGAAGACGAATTCTGTGGAAATCAGCGGTAGTTACGTAGTGGGTGTGGTGGCAACAACGATGGCGGTTTTATGTTCCAGTGCAGGTGCTGTCATGTCGGAATGGCTCTTCAAATCTAAGGACGCTTCGCTCAGTTCTCATACCTCCACGAAAAACGTTCACCTTTCCGCGTACTCCGTTGTTTGTTATATTGTCGCACAGCTTCTCGCAGGCTCTGGCTCCAATACTCAAGGTCAAGCCCAAGTTAATGCGACGCCCGACGATGTCAATGCTGGCACTTCTTTTTTCCAAGAGTACTTCCGTGGCTTCGACTCCCTCGTGTGGTTAATGATTTTTGTTCAGGCAGTGGGCGGATTGTTAGTGGCGTTGGTAATTAAGCATACGGACAATATCATGAAAGCCTTTGCAGCGGGGTGTTCTATTGTGTTAAGTGGAATATTATCGTTGTTGATATACTCTTTTGTTCCTGGCATACTATTTGTTATCGGAAGCATGCTTTGCATTGTGGCGCTGATAATTTATAGTCGCGGTTGAGAAGCATTGTGAAAAGGGAGGGCGAGGGGGAGAGAGGTCTGTTGAATGTTCTTTTTTTGTTTTTGTTTTCTCCTTTGGGACTGAAGTGGTGGATGTGTTCCGTTATTTTGGGATGGTGAAAGGACGAATGAAGAAACCCCCATCACGGCGTCTATTAGTAATGCACCGTGTGGAAGTGAAGGGGGGGAGGGGTGCTTGAGGAGAAAAGATGATGTGGAATATTCATAAACTAAAATAATGGTTGTGGAAAGACACGGCAGTGTTCCCAGTGGGGATTCTGCATGTCAGTTTCCCACTTCTCCGATCCCTCTTTAGTGTATTTCTTTTTTTGCGTAACACTCATATGCGTTTCAAAACCCTTCCTCCAGGTGTTGGCGCATTCGGTATTATTAAGAGGAAGGGGTCCGAGGTAATACAAATTGGCACATCGCAAGTGCAACCGGGGGAAGGGAAGAACACAGCGCCATATGACAAGAGAGAAAGAGAGGGAGAGAGGCGATGCGTAAAGAATAAAAAGAATTGGAATCGTAGCCGTGTCGATTATTCATGAGGACTTGCAGCACCGGTTGGTAAATATTAGTTTTCATAAGTGAAAGTGGACCATGACTTGACCGGAGAGGGATGTAAGTTGTACGAATGTGTGTGTGTTAGTTTTGTGGAAGTGTAGGTTTTTTTTTCTTTTCAACCTGCTGTTGTTGCTCTTATTCCATTCTACCACTTTTTTGTTGTTGATGTTGTTGAGTTAACTGTTAGCTCACTTTTCATTAGTTTCAGTGCTTATGTTTTATCTTTTGTCTCCTCCACATATTTATTGATGTGGGCGGCAGCGGCTAACGACGGTAACAACACCAATCGTCATGCTTTGTTGCCAAAAGGGAGAAGATTTAACTGCAAGGAGTGAACTTGTTTGTGGGTAAAAGAATGGAAAAAATGGAGAGAAGCGGCATTTGCTTGTGGTGAGCCTTTCACATCCTCTTTCCCATTTCCATCTTCCCTTTACTGTTGTATTATTTCCATATTGACATCTTTCACACTAATTCAGGCTTAATGTGAAATGTGGTCAAGATTGTTAAGAATGAGGTGTCGCAGTTTCGTTGTTTTTTTTTTTTGATTTCGTGATTTCATGCTTTTGCACTCCCACTTCCGTGGATGGAGGGGAATGGATAAACATTTGTAGCAATAGTACAAATGACAGAGGAGCGCTGCGTTGAGGGAAAATGAGTCGAGGGCCATGCAGTTGTTTCTAAGTTGGTTGTCCGCATTGTTTCCTTTTGCCGTGAAGTGAACGTATGCTCCCTTTCCCCCTATTGGTTGCGTGTGTGTCTGATGTTGTGCTCGAATGTGTCGAATGAAATCAAAGGAGAAAGAGAAGAAAAGAAAGGGGAAATTAAAAAAAAAAAAGAAACGTGCATAATTGGGGTAATGCCCGCTCTGTTGTACTGTCAGTGTCTGCGGGTGCTGCGGTGAGCTTTACTGTTTATGGGCTGTTTGTCCTCTTTCCTTTCTTTTTCTTCACTTCTGCGGGGGCGTTCGTACTCATTATTTCGTTGGGACCCATCATAATCACAACTGTCTTTGCTGCAATTATTATCGTTGTCATCATTAGCATTCGGCTTCTGTTCTTAGAGGGCTGCCCTGCGCTCTACGTATCGCTGCCTCGTCGCCACTCGCCACTCTTCTTTTGTGTTTTATTCTCTCGCCACTTCCACTCGACCGTTCTATGTGAAGAAAGATTTCAACAAGCGACCAGGAAGGAAGAAGGGATATTTCTATAAATAAATAGTTAATTGTTATAATAAAAAATACGGAAGAAAGGGGGCCAAAAAGGAGATGGAGGGAGAGGGGGGGGACCAGGGTTCTTGTGTGATGAATTGTTTTTCTTACTTTTTTTTTCTTTTTGACTGCAATTCTCTCCTTACTCATTGTTATAACTACTGCCAGTATCACTATCAAGGAAAAGGAAGAAAAACCTATTGGAGGCGACGTAGGCGAAAAGAGTACTAAGGAAAGAAGGAAGTGACGGTAGAGAGAGAGTGTGTGTGTGTGTTCGAAGCCGTGGAATCAAAAGAGTGACAGCAAGAGTGCAAAAGAAAGAGGGAACACGCGAGCAGAGAATGAGTGAAGCGAAGGACTCTTTGGGCTCGCCACAGGAGCAGCAGGCGGGGTTAGACATTCTTTCCCCTGTGCTGCCTAACACGGATCGACCTGAAAGTTGTTTCACCAAGGTACTTCCTGGGAGCGGGAGCAACAGTAGGTGCAGTAGCAGCAAACCGCAGAAGGAACCACTCGAGGCGCCAACAGAATTAGTGGCCCCTGACAAGGGTACTGATGGGGATAATATCGATGCCAATGAGTCGGGTCAGCACGACCGCCGCTTCCACGTGCTGAGTGCTGACAAGAACAAAGCGCTGTGTATCCCGTCCGAATTCATCGAGACTACTTCTGGGTCGAAAAACTATTTGTCACGAAACAGAGGTACAAAGGAGCCGAGTTACGCACTATACCTTTGCAAATCCTTTTCCACCAATGCCTCGTGTGCCCACGGGGACCGTTGTGACTTCATCCACAGTCGGCACACCTTTGCAGAACCACGTGACGGTGACTTGCCTGTGACTGTCAATCTGGTTCACTGGTCCACACCTGTTGCCTTATTGGAAGAAGCACCATACGAGCGACATGAACCAGGCTCAGTTTTTTACATCAACGCGGGTCACTCTTTGCGAGGCGGAGCAGCGAACCCGGTGCAAGTGCCTTCAGAGCAAGTCTACCGTACGAAGGGCAGCGAGGAGGCTCAACACAGTGACTCCACGAAATATCTCCGGTTTTGCAGCATTACGAACGCGAAAGGTGTGGGCGTGGAAGTTTGTGTAACTTTATTCACCGTGTTCATTTGAACACGCGTTCCCCCCAAATGCCGTCTCAAGGCCACTCGATGCGGTCGCAGCGGCAGCAATACAACTCGGCCTACAGGGGTGGTTACGGAGGCGGTGGAGGCCAAGGCCACCTTCACCCACAACAGCTTCAGCAGATGCATCGTTCCCACCCCCATCCCCACGGCGGCCTAAGTGGGCATTCCCAACACATGGGCGGGCACCCGTACCAGAGCCGCGGTGGCTATCGGCAACAGCATCAACAGGCGGGATCTCCGCATGGCGGTTCCAGTGGTTATATGACCAACAACCTGCCGCTGCACCAGCAACATGCAGCGGGACCTGTTTCCTTCGGTAGTTGTGGCCCAATGCAACAAGGTAGAGGTCCACTCGTAGTGCCACCGGGCCCGTCTTACAAACATCACCACAACTCATTTCAGCAGCAACAACAACAACAGCAAACGCATCATCATCACCACCACCACCACCATCATCCGCCCCACTTACAACAACAACAATCTCGTGTGTTGAATGCGTCTCAGGGGTATTCGTTTGAGCCCGTCTACACCTCGCGACCGACTTCATATACGAACAACTCTCCGGTGGAGATGCCGGCGATGCCATTAAGCCCTTCTTCTCCATACTTTACGCAGCGGCAGCAGCACCCGGAGGCTTCACAGCTCCCGGGACCTGAGGTGTCGCGGCAGCCTGTTAACCAACGCAGTTCCGCCTCCGACTACGTTATCTCGCCGCTGTTGCTTACATATGTGTAAAAGTCAACTGAAAGCAGGTGATGGTAAGTGGAAGAATGTGTGTGTGTGTGTTGGGGGGGGGAAATGCATGACGTGAAAAGGAACGATCAGAAGAAAAGAAACTAGCGGTTAGCGAAGAAAACGGTTGAAGTATTTGGAGCAGTCGTAGGATTGAAAGAGAGAGATCGAGAGAGAAAAAGAGAGAGAGAGAGCAAAGCGTGGAAACAGCGAAGAGAAGAAGTAAAGTGATGTCGATGTAGCGCTTTAGGTGGAGCAAATCATGTGTCCGTGTGTGTGTGTGTGTTTGTTTGTTTGTTTGTTTATGTGTATGTGTTGTGTATGTGTATGTATGGGTCATAAATTGAAGCATGAAGACGAAAGGAAAAAGTAATCACGAAAAAAAGGGAAAAGAAAAGATGACTGAGCCCATACATTCCCGTCGAATGGGAGAGAAGAATCGAACTCATGCACACACGCACACATACACACATCAAAAAGAAAGACTCGATATAAGTGAAATGATCAAAACGAAAGAGGCTGCGACACACCATACGAAGTAAAATACTGATGACCAATACAAAATGGTGAGACCGCATGTTTCCAACGAGCTGTGGAAGCGAGGGAAGAAATAGGGGAAGGACAAACCCAAAAACCTAATATTTGAAATAGACTAACAGAAGAGGGGGAGGAGGAAAAAGAAAAAAGGGAGAAGAAAGGAAAGGAAAGGAAAGGAAGGAAAAACAAGGGGGAAATGAATGAATGAACACATATATGAACATAGACACAAATGCACAGACACACCTATATTTATATATATATTTTGTAGGTATAAATAAATAAATATAAATATGAAAATATAAATAAATAAATAAATAAATATATATATATTATGAGAAACACATTGGAAAAGTGTGTTGTTGTTCTTTTTTTTCCCTTTTTCCTCTGGTTCTTCCTTGTTCCTTTTCCCTTTTCCTTTTTTTTCTTTTGTGTGCACGTGGTCGTGGCTAGTGGTCATGTGCATTTGTGGAGGGAGTTATAAAAGTATGTATGTTGTACTTTTTTTTTCATTGTGCGTATCTTTTACTATTTTATTATTTTATTTTGT
Organism: Trypanosoma brucei gambiense DAL972; assembly: GCF_000210295.1. Taxonomy (NCBI): domain Eukaryota; phylum Euglenozoa; class Kinetoplastea; order Trypanosomatida; family Trypanosomatidae; genus Trypanosoma; species Trypanosoma brucei. Next base: position 4,364,396 of record NC_026744.1, on the reverse strand, counting down.
TTTTGTTTTCTCTTTCCTTTTTTTTCTTTCGTTTTTCCGTTCCCGTATTTGTTTTGTCACTTGTGGAAGTTCAGACATTTTAGTGTCTCTTTCCTTCCTTCCTTTGCTTTTTTTTTGTTCGTTTTTGTGTGTTTGCGTGCGTTTGTGCTTATGTTTATACATATATGTGTGTGGCTTCCTTCTCACTTCCCTCCGTGTTGTTATTTATTGTTATTGTTGTTGGAGTACTCGCCGAATTTTTGGAACCCAGCAACAACAAAAAAAAAAAGGACAGTAACGCTCAAACAAAAATAAAAAAATAAAATAACAAAAGAAAAATAAAATAATAAAAAGGTAACAGAAGAAAAAGGAAAAAAAAGAAGAAAAAGGAAAAAAAAGAAGAAGAAAAGACAAAAAAAGAGGAAGGGGAAAAAATGAAAATGAATGATTATAATAATGATAATGATAATAGAACAACACCAACAACGCCAGCCACAGAGAAAAAAGTTTGATCCAACTTTCCCTCTGAAAAAAAAAAACAAAGCAAAGAAAAAGAAAGAAAAAATTATATTTAAAAAAAAAGGAGTTTCAAAAAGAAGGAAAGGAGAGTAAAGTAAAGAAAGAGAAAGAAACGGAGAGGGGAGAGGGGGGAGGGGAAGAGGGAAAGCAAAAAAAATTAAAAAAAAGAATAACAAAATATCAGACCTAACCAATAGTGAAATAAAATAACTGAATGAGCTAATGACAATGTGATAATAATGGCATTGACAATTACAGGGCGTGACAGGGGAGGGGAGAGGAGAGGGTGAAAGAAGGAAAAGAGGAGAGGAGATAAGAGAAAAAAAAAAAGAAGAAGGAAAGGAAAGGAAAAAAGAAAAAAATACAAGGAAATTTCCCCTTGTCTTTGGGTTGTGGGTGGATGGGGTGATTAAACAAAAAAAAAGAAAAAAAATAATAATATGAGGCGGGTGGAGGGCTCCTGTGCGCGTGATTTAAATGAATGGGCGCGCGCGTACCTGTCTGTTCCTTTCCCTTTCCCTTTACACTTTGCCCTATTCGAAAAACTCGCGTGCCAGCCCATTTCTGTTTTCCTTTAGTTCCTCCCTCATTTTTTGTACTATTTTTCTTTCGCTTGATATATTTTGCACCAACATGTTGAATACATTAGCGCATGCGTGCACCTCTCTTTTGTGACCGAATGAAGGATTAAATATGAATGAATGGATAAGCAAATAAAATGAATACATAAATAGGCTCCTGTGTTTGTGTTTGCTGTTTTCATTTCCCCCCTTTCCCCTCTTTATTTTCTCCTTCTCCTCATATCCCTCTAAAACTTGCCCCACGCAACCCCGGCACTAATTGCTTTGCCATATCATTATCATTATCATCATTCAATTTGCTTCGCGGGAGATATCCCCCCCCGTCCCCACCTCCTGAGTACAAAGAATAAGGTAAAAAAAACAAGGTTAAAGAATCAAAACAATCTAAAAAAAATTCAGTAAAGACACGAAGATGAAAAAGAAGAATACCTCCTTCCTTTTTTTTTTGATTATGTTTGGCGTTTTTATTTGTTTGTTTTTCTTCCTCCTCCTTTTCTCTTCCTTTTCATGTTATGGTCCCTTCATACATTTACGTATGAATTCTTCCATTACCATCATTATTGTTATTATATTGCGTGTGTGATTGTGATTGTGTTTGTGTTTGTGTATTTCCCGCCTTTTAGCTAATAATGACACATCTATACATATGGTGCATATGTATTATATGTATTTACTTATATTTACTTATATTTACTTATATTTGCCCCCTATTAAACCATATTTAATTATATTTAAGGTTCTGACACTCTGGTTGTAAGTGTGTGTGTGTGTGTGTGTTTTGTTTTTTTTTTTTACCTCCTTTCTTTTCCCCTTTCTCTACTGGGTTTCAGTATACTTTCCTGTGGATTTCGTTCTCAATGTTTTTGGATATTTCAGGTCCCCTCATTACGCCATAATTAATTAAAAATTATATGTAAAAACTATATTATTTATATATATAATCTTGATATTTATCTTTTGCGTTGTGGTGGAGATTTATATTTATAAATTTATACTTAATTACATATTTGTGTGCCTGACTTGTTTTTTCTTTCTTTCTTTGCCTTCTGACTTTCTCTGTTAGCGCTCTTTTGTTTTGTTTTAAAGGCTGTTTCGTGTGGGAGTCCGAGGAAGCAATGGTTTTTCTTTTATATAAATAAATACGAATCAAGAGGAAGAAATAAATGAAACAGCGACAATAAAGTTCAAAAAGAAACAAAAGGCGAGTGGGAGGGAGAGAGAGAGAGAGAAGGGATGAGTTTCCGTGATTTTGTTTTTTTTTTTGTTGTTGTGGCATTGTGATGATATAAATGATGATAATGGTGATCATTATTATTTACTTGTCATTGTTGTTGTCGTCGTCAAATCTGTCATTTACTTTTCTTTTCATCAATTGTTTTTTTTTATTGTTATCAGTTCTGATGGCCACTTCTTCCCTTTACGCTTTTAGGCATATGTGTGGGTTGGTGTTTTTTTTTTTCTTGTCCTGATATTTGTCTCCTGCGGCTCGGTTCACTCTTTTCCTTTTTTTTTCGTTTTTGAGTTTCCGCCACCACCACCACCACCACCGCCACGTCTTTTTTGTGGGTGTTTTTTTTTGTTTTCGCGTTCCCCACAACTTTGTTCCGTTCGGGATCAATTTGACGTTTTGATTGGTGATTGACCGTCGTTTTTTTTTTCTTTCGTTTTTATGTTCTTTCTATTATGTTATATACATATGTATCTTTATATATATTTATATATTATCTGTATGCTCCCTATTCTTCGTACTTTGGCGGAGTGTTGATGTGTCTTCTGATTTCCTTTTCCCCCTCTCTTTCTTTTTTCTTTTCTTTTTTTTTATGTTTGCTTGTTTGGTTTTCTTTCCGTAACTACATTTCATGTTTCACTGCGTTTTTCCTTCTTGTTTTATTGTTATAATTATATATATTTATATATGTATATATATTTATTTATATTGTATATATATATATATATAATTTATATAATATTATTATTATTATTTCTATTTGCTCAATGTTTTGTTTTATTTTGTTTTTGGGTCTCTCTTCTTCCCTTATTGTTATTATTATTATTATCATCATCACTTGTAACCTTTCCTCTAACTCTTTTGTTTGTTTGTTTGGTTTGTTGTGCGGTTGCTTATACGCATTACATCCACTTTTGTGTAAGCAGCAGAAAACAAACTTGAGAGAAAAGAAAAGAAGAAAGAAAAAACGAGGCACAAGTGAGAAGAGAAGAAAAAAATAAAGGAGGTGAGAAGCCTGAGGAATGAGGCGGTATGGCTCCAATACTAAATACCATCCGCTTTCTTGCTGTGTTTGATATATATATATATATATATATATATTTCCATAAGTAAATATATCTATATATTACTACTATTACTATTGCGTAAATGTGTTCTGTCATATATGTAGATATATATAATATACGTATTTAATGATATGAGTGATTGAACAAATGAGTGAATTTGTGTGTGGCACCAGCAGCGGGTGCTGCTGCTGCTGCTGCGCTTTTCCTTTGTCCATTTTTCATATTTTTCCCCTCTTCGTTTGCTTCAACAAATTGTTGTGGCGTCAATTTTTTTGTTTTTTTTTCCTAGTTTAATTTAATTTTATTTACCTTTTTTTTCTTGTTTTGTTTTCATTCGTTTTTTGTTTGAATATGTGAATGGCATATATATATATATATATATATAGTGTGTGTGTGTGTGCGTGCGTGTGAGTGAGTGAGTGAGCTTCTTTTTGTTTTTTGTTTTTTTTTCTTTGGGGAGGGAGGGAATGATTCAACAGCGAAGTGTGTGTTTGTGCGTTGATCGGATCATTTGGAGGAAGGGGAAAAAAAAACTTTTTTTTTGCTTTTTTTTTTTTTAAGAAAAAAAAAAGAAAGGGAGATGGGAGAGAAAATAACAACAGCAACAAAATCAAAAAAAAGCAAAAAAAAAAAAAGAAACTGAAAATAGTTGTGATGCTGGAAGAACAACAAGAGAGAAGGAGAGAGGAAGAGATGGAGAGAGATAACGTAAAGAGTGAAATGAAATGATGTAGCGAACAAAATGGAAGAAAGAAAAATAAGATGGGAAATATAAAAAAAAAGGAAAAGAAGGGGGAGAATAAATAAATAAATAAAATAAAATAATGATAATGATACTGAAAAAGACAAAATAAAGGGGATATTGAGTGAGCACATAAATATTTATATATTTGGTTATATATTTAGTTTTATATGTTTATTCATGTTTGTTTGTGTGTGTGCCTAGTCCCCCAATCTTACTTTACCTTTCTTTTCTTTTTTTTTTCAAAAAATATTTCATCATATTTTTCCATCAGTGTGTCTGTTCGTTTGCTTCCGCTTTGTTGCTCCTCTTTTACGTTCTTCTCCGTTGTTATCATTTTATTCATTTATTTTATTTATTATTAGTATTATTGTAAAGGAGATAATAATAATAATAAAAGAAGAATATAAAAGCTTTTTTGTTTTGTTTTATTTATTTCCTCTAACTCTGCTTCTCTTTTCCCCTTCCCGTCTACGCTTTTTGTTTCCAGTAACTTTCGACCTTTCCGTCCACTGAACCGTTTTTGTTTTTTTTTTATTGTTGCACTTTAACACGCCGAGCGCTTCATCATTATCTTTATCTTTTACTGTATTGTTTTGTTTCTGTTTTTGTTTTTTCTTTTTCATCCC